>NC_142934.1:26327296-26387296 GCF_046866305.1 Octopus bimaculoides
GTAATCGACTTAATCCCTTTGTTTGTCCTCTCTATGTTTAGCCCCCTGTAGGCAATAAAGAAATATATACGTACATGCATATAACACACACACACACACACACATGCACATGTGTGCACAGAGGGGGAGTGGAGAGAGAGAGAGAGAGAGGTCTGCTTTCAGCTTCTGCCTACCAAATCTACTCAGAAGGCTTTAGTTGGTTCAGGACTGTAGTTGAAACAGTTGCCTGAGGTGGCACACAGTGAAGATGAACCTGGAACCATGTGGTCAGGAAGCAAACTCCTTACCACACAGCCATGCTTGCCTTCATCTTATTTTTAGCTTTTTTTTTTTTGTGAAATTCTTTTTCTTTTCCTTTATTTACAAACGTAAATTGTCCCATAAAATGGTTTGTTTTAACCCTTTGGCATTCAGATTACTCTGCCAAATGTAATGCTTAATTATTCATGTTGTTTTGAATTAATCATGCATTAATCATCATCATCATCATCATCATTTAATGTTCCATTTCCATGCTGGCATGAGTTAGACGGTTTGACTGGGTGCTTTCTACATGCCACCACACAGTTTTGCAATTTCAATGATTTGACAGTTTGTTTTTAGAATGATATCATAAAGTGGGGAGGCAGCTAGCTGCCAGAAATGTTAGCACGCCATGCAAAATGCTTAGCAGCATTTTGTCTGTCTCTATGTTCTGAGTTCAAATTCCGCTGAGGTCGACTTTGCCTTTCATCCTTTTGGAGTTAGAGGAAATAGTGTGAGTAGAAATGTTAATGAAAGATGAAAGCAGTTCAGGGGTGGGAGGGAGGTAATTTATAGGGAAGAGATGTAATGTGCCTATTCTGCTTACAGGTAATTACAGCAGCTGAGCAGTACCTTAGATAGAGAAGTGATGGCTTTTAGGGGATGAGATATGGGAAGAGAGATACTTAATAGAGCAGAGAAAGAGGAGAGGGGCAGGGTCCTGCATGCACTAGCATAACCAAGGTGGTTTTAGGATATCATTTCTGCTCTGATGGACAGGTCCTATTGGGCATAGCAAATTGCCAGTCATCTTGGTCCTTTGTAATTCATAAAGTTCTGCATCTTGAAATCTTTGCTTGTCCGCTACATTCAGGTCCCACGTCTTACTACCATGTAGCATTGCTTTTTTGTGCACAAGCATCATACAATCTTCCTTTCACTTGGAAGGAGAAACTTTTTGTTACCAGCAGAAATAATAGCTTTCTTAATTTTCTCCATCTTCTTATTCTAGCAACTACATTTTCAGAACATCCCCCTCCACTGTTCATTATGTCACCTTGGTAACAGAAATGATCTACTATACAGCCTCCTGGGCATTTGAGAAAATTGATTTTCCATGTAGCTTTAATCTTTATGGCTTCCATGCACTTTCTACATACAAACACTACTTTCTTTGTTTATCTTCCTGTGACCCTGTGTGTATGTGTGTGTGTGTTTGTGTCATATATATATATATATATATATATATATATATATATATATATATATATATATATATATATATATATATATATGTATAATGTAGTCGTTGGTTTTGGCCAGTCATGTTACCATTGGTTTCACATCAGTTATGCTCTTAGCAATATAGGTAGCACATCAGACCAGTTGGCTGGAGGATCATAACCTCTTTACTAATGAAAGTATGAATACAGTCTTGGTCAGCCAGGGTTGCGAAAACTTCTCTAGGTGAGATGGAATTATCTCCATTTGACCTGTTCTAGTTGTCTGAAAAAGTATGTATGATTCCTGTTTACTAATCAACAAGTGAGGAATTCCATGTTTCAAATTCAAATTTTCTCTCATGAGAGCACCAACAAAACATTTCACTTTTGGAATTTAAGAAGGCCCCTGAGCCATGTGAATTTTTTTAGGATCCTCACCTCCCCTCTTGGCCAAATGTATATTATATGTGTACAACTATAGTTGTGTGTGTGTGTATAGATTTATCTAACTGTTGTCTCAGCTCCTGAATCATTTTTTTTATTTTCCAGTTGGTCACTGTCACCCACATGTTGTCAGTGAAGGCACCAAACAAATGTCATTACTTTCTACCAATACAAGGTTCCTCCATGATAACTTAGTCATCCTTGCTGAGAGAATTGCATCCACATTACCATCTTCATTGTCTGTTGTATACTTCGTTAACTCAGGGTAAGTTTGGTGTTTCGAAAATGCACACTGGATATTATTTGAATTAAATTGGTGCATGTGTGGCTTTGTGGTTAAGAAGTTCACTCTGCCATCACACAATCCCGAGTCCAGTACCACTGTATGGCATCTTGAACATGTAGCTTTGGCTTTAGAATTGTGTTGGTCAAGATCTTCATTATCATCATCATCATCATCATCATCATCATTGTTTAGCATCTGCTTTTCCATACTTGCATGGGTCAGACGGAATTTGTTGGGGCAGATTTTCTATGGCTAGATGCTCTTTCTGTCATCAACCCTCACCTGTTTCCGAGTAAGATAGTATTTCCCCATGACCAGACATGTTTCCATGGAAGATGGAAATCAAGGGAACCACTTGCATAGCAGTGACACTCGATATCAAGGCAAAGACACACACACACACACACACACACACACACACACACACACACGAATGCACGTAAATACATACATATATACATACATACGTACATGCATGATGGGCTTCTTTCAGTTTCTGTTTGCCAAATCTACTCTCAGGGCTACGGTAAAAGATACTTGCCCAAAGTGCCATGAATTGGACTGAACTTGAAATCATGTGATTGGGGAGCAAATCTTTTACCACTCAGTCATACCTGCATGTGAATGGAATTTGGTAGACAGAAATTGTTGATAAACATACATATATGTATATATATATATGTATGTATGCATATATATGTATGTATATATGCATGTATGTCTATATATATATATATATATATATATATATGTGTGTGTGTGTGTTTGTATATTTTATATATATATATATATATATATATATATATATATTACAGAGATGTACTTGCATAGCAAGTGACCTGATCTGAGATTGTGTGCTTTTAAATGGCTTATAAACACCTTCCATGCTGCAATTGTATACATACATACATACATACATACATACATATATATATATATATATATATATATATATATATATATATATATATATACATATATAATTTCATATTATGGTCTGTATTTGAGTAATGCTTTTTTTCTGAAACATATGTACATAGAGTTTTAATAGCTGGTTATTAGTGTTGCCACACCTAAGTAAAATGTATAAATATGGGTGTGGGTGTTATTGCTTGTATTACAATAATAGTCATTATTATTGTTTTTTTCTTTCATTTAGTTCTGAAGCCAATGACCTAGCCCTACGCCTTGCTCGCAGTTACACAGAATCAAATGAAGTTATTACGTTAGATCAGTAAGTATACTACAAACCTATTTTAACTATTCATTTTTAATTAGACAGTCTCTCTTTCTCCCTCCCTCTTTCTCTTCCTGTTCCTCTTTCTCTCTTTCAGATAGAAGCAATTATTGAGGTATCAAATAACTAGACCAGGTCAGGAAAGTTATGGAGAAAGGTTTTAGCTCAGTTGACTAGGGAAAGAATTACAATTGAAATGCAGTTTGGTATTGTACTGGGGAGAAATACTACTGATGCCATCTTCTTAATAAGATGACTGCAGGAGAAGTATTTGGCTAAAAGTAAACCATTGTTTTAAACCATTGCAATCATTGACCTGGAGAAAGCCTTTGACAGAGTCCTTTACTTTGTGATCTGAGGAATTTAGAAGAAGACACATTGCTTATGAGAACCATGCAAGCCATGTACAGTGGGGCTGTCTATAAGGTGAGAGTCAGCCAATAAGTGCAGTAATGAATTTAGTTTTTCAGGTATAGTTGACAAATATCTGTCAAATGCAAATAATGTAAATAATGCCAAGCCATGTCAAGAAACACAGGCATGTAGTTTTGCAGTGGATTGCTAGCAAACAATACCTGCTGCATAAGCAGTAAGGCTTTTGTTTACAGTCAGTGAGCACATGTGGAGATGAGGAAAAATATGAAGTCACTCACTCAAACTTGTGTGTACACATGCTCACAGGCAGAGAGAGGTGAGGTTCTGCTTTAGTTTCTGTCAAAGGAATTGGCTGACTGATAGCTTTAATAGACGACCTCAGTCAACAGCATCCACGCAGTGGAACTGAACCCCAAGCCATGTGGTTCTGAAGTGAATTTCTTAACTATAGAGCCATGCCTGTATCTTTACATATGTGTGTGTGTGTGTGTGTGTGTGTGCGCGCATACACATGTATACAATACTAATCATATATACAGTACTAACACTTACCATATTGGTGCTGTGCATGGAAATAGGGTAGTCAGGTGAGAACATTTGGCCATATGCAAGAACCTCTCGACCATCATCAAAAGATTGCACAAACTCTCTTCCTTTCAGGTGCAGAAAACAGACATCAAACAACCTTTCCATCACCAGAAAGCCCCTACTTCATGACAAGTGCAAAACCTAAGGGATGCCACCATGAACATTGGCATGATGAAAGGTAGTCTGGAGAGGCAAGTTGATGTGTGCTGTGTACAAGAGGTAAGATAGAGAGAAGCCTCAGCTCGGCTTTTCACATGCAAGGAACACAGTTACAAACTCTTTGGGGCAGGTAACAATATTAAGTCAGGTGGAGTAGGCAGTTTGTTGGCAGAGAAATTGAAGTAATTGAGGTATTGAGAATAAGTGATCGGATAATTAAGCTTAGAAAAGTTATAGGTCACATGATATTTACAGCGATCATTGCATGAGCAAAACAGTTAGGAATTAAAAGATCATTTCAGAATACCTCAATAACAAATCATATCAACCTTATTATCACAGCAGTTGACTTTACCCCTGTTGCATTTAAAATGGCCATTTCAGCCCAAATATTCTATGTTCAAACCAGTCAGCTTTGGTCTTTCACACTTGCCCTACAATTTCATTCTAAAAATAAACAATCACATTATCAAAGCCTTGAATCTACGAGATAGTATATAATTAATTCAAAACAATGTGAATAAGTAAGTATTACATTTGACAGCGTAGTCTGAATGCTAATGGATGAATGGGTTTGGTAATACCTTGACATGCATGAAATCTGTAGATATGTTACAAGGAATGAAGAGAAGTTAAGGCTCTGGCAGTTATGTAGAGCAAATGGTCTAACCTGTTATAAAACTAACTTCAGGAATCATGATAGCCACCTAATCACCTAATAAACACCCAAGCTAGACTTTACACACACCAGGAAACAAAGTAGATAGATGGCTGTGTGTAGAGACATTAGGAAATGTGCTAGTTGGACTCAAAGATACAATGCAACCTGAAGAAGGAAGGTATACAAGCTGAAAGCTCCCTTAAACAGACGTTAGGTCAAAGAAGTATTTCGTGACACATATGATGAAAAGAAGGAGAAAGAGACTTGTGATGCAAAGGACAACTGGAACTTTCTATAAAACAACCTACTGAAAGCCACACACTTAATCGGTAATTAAAGCAAGGTTTTACCCAGACGGAAGATGATATGGTTATGGAATGGTATTGTATATAGAGTCATAGAAGCAAAGAACAAGTCCAGAGAGAAAAGATGGGAGGGGGGCAAAGAGCAGTATCTGGCTACCAGAAGAAATAGATGTCTGGTACATTTAGAAATGGGAGAAACTGAGAGTAAGAACATTACCAATGTTCTAAGGTGCTAGGATTGTAAGGTAATGTGTGAGAGAAAATTGACATTGGAAAGAAGTGTGAAGAATAGTAACAGCACACTTGGAGAGAGAGGCTGAGATTTAGAGGTTTGATTATGTGCTGCAACAAGAAGAGCAAAAGTATTGTTGATTGTGAGATATTGTGCCAACACTAACCAAGGCATTATTAAAGAAAGTGTGTATGGAGTAATAGTGGTCCACTTGCCATTACGAAGAAAGAAAAAATATGAAAATGTTACTACAAGAGGTTCCTGATTGTGGAGAATGCAGGGGAGGTAGGATCTAATACAAGTTGACCAAACAGAAAGTCCAACTGTTCAAGTCTACAGCTATATGGTTGAAAATGAAATTAAAGATATGAAGGTTGTGAAAGTGAAAACAGCTGGATCATCAGGGTTAGCCTCTGAAATATATTCTGAAAATATGTGGTGAAGTAGGACAGCAGCCAAAACAGTTCTCATTCTTCAAACAACTTACAAGGATGCTGCTATGAGCAAAACATAGGTTCATGAGTGGTTTTCACATTTTAGGAATGGTAACTTGTCACTTGAAGACCAACTTCATCTAGGGTGCCTGTTGACCTCCTGAATGAATGAAGACATCACGAAAATTCACGAACTGATGTTGGAGGACAATCACTGAACAATTGATGAACTTGTTGATACTGGTGTGTCTTGAAGCTCCTGCCATTACGAAGAAAGAAAAAATATGAAAATTTTACTATAAGAGGTTCCTGATAGTGGAGAATGCAGGAGAGGAAGGAGTGAACACAAGTTGACCAAACAGAAAGTCCAACTGTTCAAGTCTACAGCGACATGGTTGAAAATGAAATTAAAGATATGAAGGTTGTGAAAGTGAAAACAGCTGGATCATCAGGGTTTGCCTCTGAAATATATTCTGAAAATATGTGGTGAAGTAGGACACATGCTAGTTATTCACATGGTAAACGAGGTCATAGAGGAAGATTTTCTTCTATTTGATTGACGTAGCAGTTTAATTTACAACTATTACAAAGGCAAAGGAAGTTTTCTGGTGGCAAACAACCTATATGAGATCAAATTGTGGGAATCCAGTAGTGAAAGGAACAGAGTTAAAGCAAACACACCCATGCACTCTGACGCATGTATACCTGAATGCTGCTTTTGGCCAGATATACACACACATCTACATACCTACCTACCTACCTACCTACCTACCTACCTACCTACCTACCTGCCTGCCTGCCTGAAATGTTCTCTGTGGGACAAGTCTGATGTAGTTCAGGCTTCTACCACTAGGAGTTACTTGATGTGACCCTCAGGCATCAGTCTGCTAACTGGCATTGTTGAGTGGAGACAAACTGCCACGTGGTGCATCTTTGTTTTGCAGTGCTTCTCACTTGTTCACTGATTTTTGCGATGGCTGAAACAAAGGGACAGTGTGCTTCCATGAAATTCTGTTTTCTGCTGGGGAAAACGGCAGCCAAAACAGTTCTCATGCTTCAAACAACTTTCAAGGATGCTGCTATGTGCAAAACATAGGTTCACGAGTGGTTTTCACACTTTAGGAATGGTGACTTGTCACTTGAAGACCAACTTCATCCAGGGTGCCTGTTGACCTCCTGAATGAATGAAAACATCACGAAAATTCATGAACTGATGTTGGAGGACAATCACTGAAAAATTGATGAACTTGTTGATATGACTGGTGTTTCTTGGAGCTCCTGCCAACGAATTTTAAGTGAGGAATTGCGAATGAAAAAAGTTGCAGTAAAATTCATGCCTCACTTGCTCTCGGAAGATCAAAAGCAGTCACGACTGAATGCATGTCATGAACTGAAAGAACAGTTGGAAATTGATCTAGACTTTTTTAAAAGGTCATCACTGGTCGCAAAAGCTGCTGCTATGGTTATGACTTGGAAACAAAGCAGCATTCAAGTTAGTGGAAGCATTTGATGTCACCATGCCCCCCCCCCCCAAAGTGCGCCAAGTGAAGTCCAGTGTCAAGGCGATGCTGTTTTGTTCATCAATGCGAAAGGAATTGTCCACACAGTATTTGTCTCTCCCGGTCAAACTGTTAACCAGACAATTTGTTCAGCAGTTCTGAAGCATTTGCGAGATACATCATCATCATCGTTTAACGTCCACTTTCCATGCTAGCATGGGTTGGACGATTTGACTGAGGACTGGTGGAACCCGAAGGCTACACCAGGCTCCAATCTGATTTGACAGAGTTTCTACAGCTGGATGCCCTTCCTAACGCCAACCACTCCGAGAGTGTAGTAGGTGCTTTTGCGTGTCACCCGCACGAAGGCCAGTGAGGCGATACTGGCAACGGCCACGCTCAAAATGGTATACAACAAGATGAAAATGCTCCGACCAGTGGCAAAGTAGAGAGTGGTGGTTTCATCATGACAATTCACCTTTGCGCACTGTCTTGAATGTGAGACAAAACGTGTCTGGACCAATGCATTGCTTCAAATGGAGAATACTTTGATGGCAATAAAAGTGTAAACATGTAAAACCACTAAGTGAATAAAATAATATTACAAAATTCCAGTTTCTTTTGGGCACCCTCTCGTAGATATATACAGGGTACATTAATTTTTTGAGGTCATTTGTATGAATGTAGAGAAAGATGTATAGCACATCAAAGGAAAGCTCCATTAGAAAACAAATTTGTACAAATAATCTTGAGAATCCTTTTATCTCACCTATTCTGTAAACCCACCATTAACATCAATGGCTGCTTCAATATGGGCTCAGAAGCATTGACATATCTGAATCTGATGATACTTATCAATTTTGGACATAGAGTTGGTTATGGCAGACCTGAAAGATTGCATGATGTTATGATGTTAAGGCTGTTGATTGATTGATCTCCCAACTATTCCCCATATGTAATAGTCCAATGGATTGAGATCTGGTGAGCTAGGAGGCCATGTGTGTGGGAGAACAGGATCACGGAGATTGGTATGCATTCATGCATGTGTTGTCCTAGCATTATGAGACAGCACAGAGTCTTGTTAGAAGATGTCCGATCTTCTGTCTCTTGAACATACACACATATCAGTGCATAAACATGCGTTTACAAATCCATACACATATACACACATACATAGATGCGTCTACATACATATGTAAATGCTCGCATACATAAATACATAAACACATATATATCATGAACTTCATAACCTATATATATATATATATATATATATATATATATATATATATATATATATATATATATATATATATATAGGCTTTGGTCAGCCTGAGGCTGTATCCTTCTGAGTTATCCCTCTGATTAATAATAAGATTGTTTAATTATAACTTGACATAAAAACAAACATCAATACATGTGTGTGTATCTATCTATCTATCTATCTATCTATCTATCTATCTATCTATCTATCTATCTATCTATCGATCTATCCATCCATCCATCCATCCACCCAGCCACCAACAGCAGAAGTGTTAAGACCAGTCCCCCTGGTGGTGAGGATTGACTTGCAAGAGTCCTGGGCCAGTGCCATGTAAAAAGCACTCATGGTGGTGTCATGTGAAAGCAGTCATGCTGCACTGTGTAAAAGCACCCATGTGGCATGACATAAAAGTGCCCTTGTGGGGCCATGCAAAAACACCTGCGCGGTGCCATGTAAAAGTACCCAGCACACTCTGTAAAGAGGTTGGTGTTAGGAAGGGCATCAAGCTGTAGAAACCATGCTAAATCAAACTGTCCAAACCATGCCAGCATGGACAATGGACATTAAATGATGATGATGTGCATGTATATACAAGTACATGTGTTGTGTGTGTGTGTGTGTGTGTCTGTCTGTCTGTCTCTCTCTCTCTCTCTATCTCTCTCTCTCTCTCTCTCTCTATATATATATATATATGTGCCGGTGGCACATGTAAAGACATTCGAGTGCGATCATTGCCAGTGCCGCTGGACTAGCTCCTATGCAGGACACGAAACTCGGCTTGTGAAAACCTGTTGGGGCAAGCGAAAGCGAAATCGTGATGGCACCTGAGCCCAGCGTCGCCTTCCTGGCACTTGTGCCGGTGGCATGTGTAAAGACATTCGAGCGAGATTGTGCCAGTGCCGCTGGACTGGCTCCTGTGCAGGTGGCACGTAAAATACACCATTTTGAGCGTGGCTGTTGCCAGTACTGCCTGACTGGCCTTCGTGCCTGTGGCACGTAAAAGCACCCACTACACTCTCAGAGTGGTTGGCGTTAGGAAGGGCACCAGCTGTAGAAACTCTGCCAAATCAGATTGGAGCCTGGTGTAGCCATCCGGTTCACCAGTCCTCAGTCAAATCGTCCAACCCATGCTAGCATGGAAAGCGGACGTTAAACGATGATGACGATGATGATGACATATATACATACATACACACAGACAGACATGCAGGAAGTAAATAGACACCTTTAATTTTCAAAATCTTTTATTTGATATGCAATGCGAACAATTGAAATGTAATCGATAGGTAGGACTACATACTTTAGTATTTAGTTGACATTCCCTTTGCAGTTTTTAATTCATAAACTCTTTTTGGCATTGAACTGATGAGCTTTGTGATTGTCTCTTGTGGAATTTCTGCTCATGTTTCACGCAACAATTGAAACAATTCATCTTTAGATTTAGGTTTCTGTCGAGTTTTTTGTATAGCTCTATCTAGTATGCTCCAAAGATTTTCAATTGAGTTCATGTCAGGAAATTGGCTTGGCCAAGGAAACTTTTTGATCCCATTTTCAGTCAGCCATTGTTGATTCCTTTTCACTGTGTGGCATAGTGTCCCATCTTTTGTGAATAAAAACTCATTTTTTGTTATGTTATCATGTGAATACATCGGAAGTAGTCCTTGCTTAAGTATTTCGATGTATTTTTCAGAGTTTATGGTTCCAACACACTCGATCAGCTCAGAATGATCATTGCTGGTGACAGCTCCCCATACCATTACAGAGATACCATCATGTTTCACAGTTGGTTGGAGTCGTTTCAAATCAAATTCTTGATTGGGAAGCCTCCAGACTTAAACACATCCACTGTCTGAAAATAATGCAAATCTGGATTCATCTGAGAAAATCACTCTATCCCAAAATGAACTGGATTTTTCTGACATCTCCTTAGCCTATTTCTTTCTTTTCATTATATTAATTGGTTGAAGGAGAGGTTTTCTTCTAGCTGCTCGTCCATAATACCCAAGCTTATGCAGATATGTAACACACGTTCTTGGACTAACTACTAACTGTTTTGCAATGTCAGAAGCCTTTGAATGGGGTTCGTTTTTCACAATTCTCTTCCAACAGCGAAGCTTCCTTTCCCAGGGCCCAGGTCAGCTGGGACTAGATTGCACTATAATTCTATTAACAGTAGCAAGAGGAATTTGAAGATTTTCGGTAATTTTTCACTGGCTAAGACCAGCAATACAGATTGGCCAACAATACAACCTCTTTGAAAATCTGACATTTCTGCTGAATTTTTTGTGCATGGCATGGTTACTCGTCATTAATGTTTAATATAATGGCATCTGGAAGGAAAAAGAATAATTACATTGTAAATTCTACACTGCTGAAAACATATTAGATCAGAAATTTTGAAAATTAAAGGTGTCTATTTACTTTCTGCATGTGTGTGTGTGTGTATGTATATATATATATATATATATATATATATATATATATAAAATACATTAAAAGTCAATCTTGCTTGCTTGCTTGCAATGTTACCCAGGCATGGTGCATAATGGGAAATACTATGAATTAAGTTTACCCTGAAATGTTAATAGGATGAAACAAGTTTCACATAAATTGGAGTAGTAGTTATTGAGATATTTGGGGTTTGGGGTATAAATACCCAAAACGGTGCATAATGTGAAAGTGTTCCGAATTTAATTTCACCTTGAAAGAGAAGAAACTCTAACCTTTCAATTCGATTAATTTGACAACAAAAAAAATATGATTTGTTTTTTTTACAGTAAATATATATACATACAACATTCGACAGAGTAACAGTCATATATACAACTTGAACATACACACATATCAGTGCATAAACATGCGTTTACAAATCCATACACATATACACACACACAGATGCGTCTACATATGTAAATGCTAGCATACATACATATATAAACACATATATATCATGAACTTCATAACCTATATAAATATATATATACATACATATATATATATATATATATATATATATATATATATATATATATATATATATATATATATATATATATAGGCTTTGGTCAACCTGGGGCTGTAGTAGAAGACACTTGCCCATGGAGTCACACAATGAGACTGAACCCAGAGCTATGTGGTTGGGAAGCAAGCTTCTTATCACACAGCCATGCCTGCACCTATATATATATATATATATATATATATATATATATATATATATATATAGAGAGAGAGAGAGAGAGAGAGAGAGAGAGAGAGAGAGAGAGAGAGAGAGAGGGAGTCATTTACAAATTCATAAATCATATGAAGCTGACACTCATATATTTGCGAATAGAGTGACTATATTAATATTTATACAATACATAATGTGTTGGTAAATTCCCATTTACTCTACGACCTCTATTCTATTCTATATTGTTTCTCTATTTTCCTTTCTTTCATATCTCTACTTTATTGTATCTTATCCTGTTTTATTTTATTTTCATTTATTGCATTTTATTCTATTTCTTCTCATCTACTTCCCTACCTATCCTACTAATGGTGTTATCCTGTTATCTCATACAATAGTGTTGTAGATCCATTTCAACTGATTTTACCAATCAGTTTTGCTCATAAAAAGTTAGGAGAAAACTCAGTCTTGGCAGCCATTCAGAAGGAATGGTAGAAAGAATATTGCAATGGTTCTTAGTCACTGAAGGTCAGGCAGTGTCACATCTGGTTTGTGGGAATTAAAAAAAAATCGAAATGAAGAAGTCCACAGGACTTAAATCAGAGGAATTTCTTCTAGAGTTATTCCCCTTGGACAAGGCATAGAGTGTCTTCATGATGTAAGGAGTAAATGTTTACAAAGTGGGATTGAGGTTAATTGAGATTGGTATGCAGGAGATGATGTGTGCAGGGAAGAGTTTGGAAAGTGGGAACAGGGATGGGGGTCAGATTTAAAAACTATGTATAAATCTCTGCGTTTGTATGTAATAAGTGAGGTGTGTCAAAAACCTTGTGCTGAGCCCTCAGACTTTAATGAGGGGAAGTACTACTACACATTATTTCCAAGTTTTTCAAACCTGATTGCAAGCTTTTACAGCTCTATCTACATTGTCATTCCATCACAACTTCACGTCAAACTTCAGCTTGGCTAGGACCTTGCATCAGTCTTATGTCTGATCTTCAGCTGTCTGCAAGTTATATAGGAACTCTCAGTTGTCTATGCTATAGGCATCTAACTTCTCCTTTCACCTATATATGTACATCAATAAAAATTTTCTACACAGGTTTCAATTTACATGTAGGTATGAATAGACATACAGGGGTTGGACAAAATAATGGAAACACCTTAAAATTTCTAACAAATTTATTTTAATATAGGGTAGGACTGCCTCTGGCTGTAATTACAGCTTGAATTCTATGAGGTATGGACTTGTACAAAGTTTGAATTGTTTCCAAAGGAATGTTCCTTGTGCCATTCAGTAACAACTTTAGCTGTGTGAATTAGTGCATTATCATCCTGAAAGATTGTGTTTCCCTCCAGAAACAGTTCCACAACCATAAGATCAATTTGATCAGACAAAATGCTTAAATAGTCTTGACTTTTAATTCTGCCATTGAAGGGAAACCATTGGGCCAGCAGATTTCCAAGATATAGCCCCCCCCCCCCCCCCAGCTCATCATAGATCCTCCTCCATATTTAACAGTTGGAAGAAGGCAGTCTGGGTCAAATGCTTCTTTTGGCTGTCTCTACACGTTTACTTGGCCAGTTGTCGGAAATAAGGTAAAGGATGACTCGTCTGAGAAAACAACATTCTTCCACTGCTCTTGGGACCAATTCTGTAGATTTTTACTCCGCTCTCAACACTTTGCAATGTTTGTTTTTGAAAGTAGTGGTTTTCTGATTGCAGCCCTCCCATGAAATTGGGATTTGTGCAGCTCCTGGCAAACAGTTTTTGTAGAAACTGGGTTCTTGAGGTGGCCATTAGGCTCTGCAGTAATTTTGGGAGCTGGACTTTTGTGATCCTTTCTAACAATCCGTGTAAGAGTCCAATGGTTCCTATCTGAAAGTTTTGGTTTTCTTCCAGAGTTTTGTTTCGACAAGGAGTTTTTTCCCCCTCTTTCTCAAAGGCTGTCATTACTTTTGAGACAGTACTTCTTGATACATCAAACATTTCAGCTGTTTTCATTACACTAGCACCTGCCATACAAGCACCAACAATTTGACCTCTTTGAAAGTCCGATAGATTTGTCATTTTAATGAATTTTAATTACCTTTTTCTGATGATATCAAAACATATTAAGCAAAACTAATAATAAATCCCAAAACATAAAAATAAACAAGCTTTTGATGGTTTTATAGATATTTCAAAATTATGATGCTATGTTGCTAGGTGTTTCCATTATTTTGTCCAACCCCTGTATAGTAATAAATATATGTCTATGTGTGTATACAGAGTAAGCAGAGGGGTTTAGGAAATTCAGGCAGATACCTCAAACAGCATTCCATGTAAAATATTGGGTTACAAAATATATAAAGTTGAGAATTGAAACCATAATTTAATCCACAGTGTGTTACACACACACACACATATACATTTATTTATTATATTTATAAACTCTATGTGTCTATCTCTTGCAGTGCTTACCATGGCCATTTGACTTCCCTCATAGAAATCAGTCCATATAAATTGTGCTCACTCAGCAAAGCTTCCGACTTTTACTCTTGTCCACCTTATGTCCATATCGTAAGTACCAAAGTATTTTTCATTTATTATTCAAATCTCTTTGCCTGAACAGTTATGACTTCACAATTAAACAGGTAAATGAGTTAGAAAGTAAGCTGTCTGGTGAGTGAATGTGTGGCTTGTTTCATGTGGATGAGTAAATGAAAAAGTAGTGAAGGAAGTGAATGGTCTGTGTAATCTATTGTCTGATGTAAAGGTTTATTTGATAGCTTTATGTAGTGTATAGAGAAGTATGTTAGTCTCATGAAGCTCATGCCTCTCCAAATCACATTTAAAATTTTTCATTGCAATCCTCTTTGCAATAGTGAGCTGTACTTCCTAACCATGTAAGATGGCCTAGTGAATAAAATGCATTGTTGTACTTCCTCTTTGTAGGTTGTGATTTCGAATTCACTATAGTCATATTTTTGTGTTTCTGGACAGAACACTTTGCTTTTACATTGACTCACTTTTCCTATCAGAGAAAATAATGATGATGATGATGATAATAATAATAATAATAATAATAATAATAATAATAATAATAATAATAATGGTGATAATAATAATAATAATGAACTCGTTTTATACAGTGCTTAGGTGCACCATAACTCATCAGAAAAAAATAACCAATATTGCATGAACAGTACATAGAATATTCACAGGGAGTGAACGGCTGTGTGGTAAATAGCTTGCTTACCAACCACATGGTTCCGGGTTCAGTCCCACTGCGTGGCACCTTGGGCAAGTGTCTTCTACTATAGCCTCGGGCCGACCAAAGCCTTGTGAGTGGATTTGGTAGACAGAAACTGAAAGAAGCCCGTCGTATATATATATACATACATATATATATATATATATATATATATATATATATATGTGTGTGTGTGTGTGTGTGTGTGTGTTTATCTGTCTGTGTTTGCCCCCCCCCCCCCCCCCCCCCATTGCTTGACAACCGATGCTGGTGTGTTTACGTCCCTGTAACTTAGCGGTTCGGCAAAAAGAGACCGATAGAATAAGTACTAGGCTTACAAAGAATAAGTCCTGGCATCGATTTTCTCGACTAAAGGCGGTGCTCCAGCATGGCCGCAGTCAAATGACTGAAACAAGTAAAAGAGTAAAGAGTAAGAGTGAATAAGTCTATAAAAAAAAAAAGAAAGGAACAGAGGTCAGTGGTATCAGGTGTATTGTTGGTGAATTTCAGGGAACATGGAAGTTTTTTTGAAGGATATAGTATCTTGACAGCTATAGTTTATTCTATGCATCAGCAAATCTGAGTGTGAAAAAAATGTCTTGGAACATCATGGGTGTTGTGTTGTTTTTTGATTTTGTAAGCATCTCCATCAATGTTAGATGTATGGAATTCAAAAAGGTGACCAAAGTTGTTGTTGGAAAGATGGTGGATAATCTTGTGGGTGTTGACCAGATCAGTTGCCAAACATCAGAGCTTTAATATGTCTATGGCCAGAGAGGCAAGATTTTCAGAGTATGGTAGAAATAAATATCAACTCATGGGTGTGTGTTACTAGTGATTAGATTGGTGCCCTATCCTGGAAGACATTTATTTATTATTTATTTCATGCAATGAAACCAAAAAAATCTGCCCTTAAATGCCTGTTGGTGCCTTAGGGTATATTTATATTTACAGTACAATACATTGTGCTGCTCTGCAGCCCCTATTGAACCCTTTAGCATTTAAACTAGCCATATCCAACCAAAATATTCTACTTGTTTTATGTTCAAACCAGCCAGATCTGAACTTTCATATCTACCTTACAGTGTCATTCTAAAAATATACTATCTCATCATCAAAACTTTAAAGCTATGAGATAATGCATGATTAATTCAAAACAATCTGAATAAATAAGCATTACATTTGACAGAGTAAACTGATTGCTAAAGGGTTAAAGTTATCCAGACTGAGGTGATGAAAGTTGTGTGTGGAGGTTATAGTTTCAGAGCAGTATCAGAAACATAGTATACATATTCTGGATGCTTAGCTTGGTAGTTTGACACAAACAATTTAACCACTTGGTTAATTATATGTCTGCTTTTTTCTGACATTGATTCTGCCTCAGATATTTTATAACCCCTGCATGTGAAATTTATATTTCATTGACAATATAAAACTAACAATAGGCTTACATTTCCAATATAATGATGAATTTTAAGGTGGCGAGCTTGCAGAATCATTAGTGCACTGGACAAAACACTTAGCAATATTTCTTCTGGCTCTATATGTTCTGAGGTCAAATTTGCCTTTTATTCTTTCAGGGTTGATAGAATAAAGTACCAGCTGAACACTGGGGTCAATATCATCAACTTAGCCCTTCCCCTAAAATTGATGGCCTCCTACCAGAACGTGAAACCAATATAATAATAGATTTTGTGGCTATCATTCCCTCATACTGTAATGGTGAGCTGTTCATGAAACAAAATCTTCAACCTGGTTTCTTTTCTTCATTGTACGACTTCTCTTCACATTGATAGTTCGCTTCAGAAAGGTATTAACTTACCTTCACTAAGAGAATACTTGAATGATAGAAAGGGCAAAAATATATGCTCTTTGAGTTATATTTCAAAAGAAGGATTCCATCGGTTAAAAGGCTGGCACTTGAGATTAAATCTTGTTTTAAATAGTTACCCTTTGTTAAGATAATTAGCTGTCCTAAGTTACAGCAGTTGTAGGACGCTTATGTTACTTAGGAAAGCTAATCAGCAGTGGAGAGAATTGATCTGAAAGTATAGCTGCTAGAATAAGAACTGACTGGAGAAAGTCCAGAGAGATTTTTATCTCTGTTGGTAACAAAAGACTTATCTCTCAGAGTGAAAGGTAGATTGTATGATGCTTGTGTATGAACAGTAATGCTACATGGTTGTGAACCTTGGACCTTGAATACAGAGAACAGGCAAAAACTAGAAGGAAATGAAACTAACATGCTCCAATGGATGTGTAACATCAGTGTGCATGTATGACAAAGTACAATGTACTGAGACAACATTGGAGACATAAAAGGCATCGAATTTGGAATACAAGAGAGAAGACTCTGCTGGTATGGTCATGTGATGCAGATGGATGAGGACAGCTGTATAAAGTGCTGACTGCTGAACATGGGTAGAGTGTGTGGAAGATGGAATCACTAGAAGATGGAATCACTAGAAGATGTGGATGAATGAGTGAAGACCAATTTCAAAATGTTGGACCTCACGGAAGAGATGACAAAGGACCATAATGAATGTCAATATACTGTGCTTGAGAAAACCCATCCATCTTGGAAAAAATGATGTCCTGTCAAACCTCCCTCTACAACTCATCTTCTGACACCCATCCTTCCATAAATCATCTAATTACAGTACTATTTATTCAGTTGCTGTAATTGATCTTGTTTATCCCCCTACACTTCTCACTGTATCCCTATCACCACCGCCTCCTTCCTGAGCCACTCTTATTTTCTTCACTTCCTATGACCCAAACTGATATTTACTGTGTCCATCTTAAGCCCCGTTGCTAATCATCTGTCACACTCTTTTTAAACTCTAACACACTTACCTACTCACATGCCTTTTCAAATTTTCTATCAGTAATCTCCCTCATATTCACTTTGTACCCTGAAGGTATGTCCTCATCATCTCTCTTTTTTTTATAACTTACCAGCTGGGGAAACTATGTATTCATCATCTCTTCAACAAAACAAAAACAAGTATGTGTGTGTATAAGTTTATATATATATATATATATATATATCTATATATATATATATATATCTATATATATATATATATAGTGTAGTATATTGCCACTTAAGTGTGGCTGACCCCTAGGGGTGGATGTTACTGTTGCTTTTAGCCCCAGGAGGACATCTCCTCCAGCTGGCTTATCGACACACGACTGTGTCCTGTTTGCCAAGGGAAGTTATCCCTCTCACCACGATCTGCAGCACGAACGGATCCGGATTTCAGGGTTATTTCCCTTCGTCGGCGTTCGATAGCTGCTGACCTTGGTGAGAGAGACAAAAACCTGGCAATCTTATATCTACTTTTCCAGTGAAATTCTTCACTGATATCGAAAAGGTGAAAACAAGCAATGTTAATTCTCTAAATGAAGTATTAACAGTAACTGCACGATAAAGTGTAGTATATTGCCACTTAAGTGTGGCTGACCCCTAGGGTCGTGGTGAGAGGGATAACTTCCCTTGGCAAACAGGACACAGTCGTGTGTCGATAAGCCAGCTGGAGGAGATGTCCTCCTGGGGCTAAAAGCAACAGTAACATCCACCCCTAGGGGTCAGCCACACTTAAGTGGCAATATACTACACTTTATCGTGCAGTTACTGTTAATACTTCATTTAGAGAATTAACATTGCTTATATATATATATATATATATATATAGGCGCAGGAGTGGCTATAGGCGCAGGAGTGGCTCTGTGGTAAGTAGCTTGTTTACCAACCACATGGTTCCAGGTTCAGTCCCACTGCGTGGCACCTTGGGCAAGTGTCTTCTACTATAGCCTCGGGCCGACCAAAGCCTTGTGAGTGGATTTGGTAGATGGAAACTGAAAGAAGCCCGTCGTGTATATGTATATATATATGTATGCGTGTGTTTGTCCCCCCAACATTGCTTGATAACCGATGCTGGTGTGTTTACGTCCCCGTAACTTAGCGGTTCAGCAAAAGAGACCGATAGAATAAGTACTATGCTTCCAAAGAATAAGTCCTGGGGTTGATTTGCTCGACTAAAGGCGGTGCTCCAGCATGGCCGCAATCAAATGACCGAAACAAGTAAAAGAGTATATATATAGATAGATATGTTTGTGTGTGTGTGTGTATGTTTTGGAATATATACATGTATGTGTTTGTGTCTCCTATATATATATATGTGTGTGTGTGTGTGTGCACACATATGTGTAAGTGTGTGTTTGCGTATTTATATGTATGTATATATTCTTGTATAGCTGTGTTTCTGTGTATGTACTTTGTTTATTTCAGATTAATACACTGTATGAAAAGCATATTGAGACTTGGTGATGTGAGAATATCATTGTTGAGAGTCCAAATTCCTTCTGTAGATGTTTTGTGATCTTAGTTGACTTTGTATGAAAGTTTATAGTTGAAGAATATAGTTTCTTGATATCAGATGGAACCACTCCCCCACCTACCTATCTTTGAATTCTGTAGAATCATTAAACCTTTAGCAATTTAATCTGGCATTATCTGGCCAAAATATTCTACCTGTTTTATTTTCAAACCAGCGAGATCCGGCTTCCCTCACCTATCTTACATTGTCATTTAAAAAATGAAGAATTACGTCATTGAAATCTCAAAGCTTCAAGATTATATATGATAAATTCAAAGCAGTGTGACTAAATAAGCATTACATTTAACAGAATAATCTGAATGTTAAAGGGTTAAATCACCAACTGTTTTGTTTCTAAACCAGCCTACCCACCTGTGTAATTACTTTGGCAAATTTTTAAAATATTATTTGCTTATAATTTTATGTTTTTTTTTTTTTTTAATTTTTTTTTTTACCTTATCTCTTGTTATTTCTTCTGGTTATTTTGCTGAAATTAAGGATGGTAAATGCCTTAATTTTCTATCTGGCATTTTAACTTATTTGATCTGAAGGTGTTCAAATGTGAAGGAATTGTCTCTGTAAAGAATAGTACTACAGTATCACTGATCAAATTAATGTAACTTTGTCTAGTTCTGGTCTTCCATACAGTGTAAAAACAAAGAGTGAGTTTTTTGTGTATATTTAGAGTTGAACTGTTGATGTAATCATGGGGTTCTGGTGATGAGCTAGCTTTCTTTATTTGCATTAATTTGTGAATATACAATTGTATGGTGTAATGCTGAGCAGACATATTAATGCAAACATGTATGTGTACATTCTTGCATACTACATGAAGAAAGTTACAAAACAGCTGTAATCCTATGGAAGCCATGTGGCTAAATAAGTCTATATTCATATTCTTTATTGCCCACAAGGGGGCTAAACACAAAGGGGACAAACAAGAACAGACAAACAGATTAAGTCGATTACATCGACCCCAGTGCGTAACTGGTGCTTTATTTATCGACCCCGAAAGGATGAAAGGCTAAGTCGACCTCGGCGGAATTTGAACTCAGAACGTAGCAGCAGACAAAATACCGCTAAGCATTTCACCTGGCGTGCTAACGTTTCTGACTCCACACATACATGCATGCATGTGCACAGCATGCTTCTGTCAGTTTGTGTGTACCAAATGCATTCACAAGGCTTTGGTTAGCTTGGGACTTTAGTAGAAGACACTTGTTTAAAATGCCAAGCAGTAGGACTGAACCCAAAATCCATGTGGTTGGGAAGCAGACTTCTCAACTTTACAACCATGCTTGCACCTCTGTTCATTAGTAAAGGTTGTCAGCATCAGTAAGAAAAATAAGTAAATATAATACAGTGCTCTTTGAACAAAGTCCTTTGTGATATTTGTTCTGCACCAAATCAAAGACACTCCCTTGTCACTCTGATCATCAAAAATGCAATGAAGCAGTGATTGGATTTTTGGAAACCTGTCATTAACAGTACTGTTGTCCACCAATTGCAATATGGAAGCAAAAAAATAAATAGATAGTCTAGACCTATATAGCTTTAATAACGCAAAGTGGTTACAACTGGTATATCTTTCATCATAAATCTATTAACCAAGATTGACCTGGGGTTAAACTGCAACAGTATCAACAGCATGCGATTTAAGCATTTATGAAGAAAAGAAAGAAAAAAAAAGACCATATCGGAGAGCATATATTTCAAATGTTTAATAAATATTTCATAAGACAGCATGGCAACTGCTTCATGGGGGAACCATTCTAGTCATTTAGTAACAGAGAAAAGTTTTAAAATTCACATTAAATTTATGTTTAAAATGAATGTAGCAGTTTTATGTGTTATTAAATGGATAGAAAGGCACTTCCACAATGTAGTTGGTTCAGTTTTGACACATGAATCTTAGGTCAAGTCAATTGCAAAGACAAATATAACTCTGATCTAAGAGGATGCAGTTTAAGATATAAATGTAAGCTAGTGGCCATGGTTAAAGAGTGAGAGAGAGGACTAAACATTGTTTGATGCTTTTCTTTTTGTTGTTGTCTTTTCCCAAAGCAAGTTTTGTGATGCTTTTCTTTAAAAATGAATTTATGTTATTGTCGTAGGGTTTCTAGTACTTTTAACCTGATGTTCCTGTGTGGCAATATGAGTATTCTCCTGCAATCTGTTGTCTAGGTCCCCTGTCCAGATGTATATCGTGGAAAGTATCGAGACTGTAACTTCCCAGAAAAAGCAGACCTTGGCCAGATGTACGCTGATGAAATTAAGTCAGTTGTTGATGCATTAGCAAAAGAAGGAAAGAAACCAGCCTGTTTCATTGCAGAATCTCTACAGAGTTGTGGGGGACAAATTATTTATCCTAATGGATACCTGAGTAAAGCATTTCAGTGTGTATTTTTATTT
Organism: Octopus bimaculoides; assembly: GCF_046866305.1. Classification (NCBI taxonomy): domain Eukaryota; kingdom Metazoa; phylum Mollusca; class Cephalopoda; order Octopoda; family Octopodidae; genus Octopus; species Octopus bimaculoides. The sequence goes on from NC_142934.1 coordinate 26,349,446, forward strand.
AATGTTTTTCCCCCCTTCACACATTCTCCCTATTATTTTTTACTCCTCTCACTTTCAAATGCATTTTCCTTCTTTTCTTTTTCTTCCATTATCCTTCCATATTTTTCTATGTACCCTCTTTCAACTAATAATCTTTCCTTGTCATCCCGTAAGTGATATTCTCATACAAAGCCACAAATTTGTTGGGGTAAAACTGAGGTGTCACTTTTTGATTATCAAGAGCCGAAGTGTGTTAAATTTCCAGAGCTTCATAAGCATGGATTCTGGATCCTTTATCTCTAGTGGGGATACATTTTCATTTTTCAGTGGAAAAGGTTGACCTCTCTAAGATCACTATACCATTTTATGTGTCTTTATTTATGAACTGGCATTAGGCAGTTAAAATGCATTTTAGTCACTCTTCCCCCACCACCAGCCGAGCTCATATTTCTGTGTGCTGAAACATTAACTCAGCTTTAGTTGGGAAAACATGAAGGGAAAATAGAAGAACGCTTTTAGATTTTGAAAGACTGGTTACATCTCCATCACACACAAGTGCTTCATCCCTCTTACAGCATCCACCATATTTTATTTTATAGGGAGTAAATGTAGGAAATTCTATACAGAACTTTCTTCATGGTGGGAATTAGAATCTAAAGAGGGAGTATATTTTTACATTTGAATGAAACTAAAAACAACATATTTTTTATAGTTCAATTCCAACTTCAGCTGCAATATTTTAAAGTTTTCACTTCTGCATCTGTATTTCTCTTGCCAGTCCCTGCTATTAACAAGCAACATTTTTTACAGCCAAAACATTATTGTTATTGAGGCAAAATTCAAAAAGTATAAATGATAAAAAATTATATTTTTTCATTGTATTTAAACTAGAGTAAAAAGTAAATTTTATAAATTGACTAAAAAAATTAAAGTAAATTATATAAAAATGTCGTTGAGGAACCTTAGATAAAAGAAAACATGCCAACATAGCAGCAATAGATTACTTAAATGACACCAATTAGAAAGCAGTACAGCAAATATGAATTAACCAAAAGGGGTCTGATCATAGTCATGTTCTCAAAATTGAATAAAATAAATAAAAATAATGATGAATACTCATGTACTTGTACATGATGAACAAATTGAATAATAATAATAATAATAATAATAATAATAATAATAATAATAATCCTTTCTACTATAGGCACAAGGCCTGGAATTTGGGGGATAGGGCTAGTCGATTATGTTGACCCCAGGGCTTTACTGGTACTTAATTTATCGACCCCGGAAGGAAGAAAGGCAAAACTAACCTCGGCAGAATTTGAACTCAGAACGTGAAGATGGACGAAATACCACTAAGCATTTCACCCAGCATGCTAACGATTCTACCAGCTCACCGCCTTTAATAATGTAACATAAATAAAGTGTCAAATGTTTTGGTGTGTGACATTTAGCTCTCCCTGTATATACTCCAGCAATGATTCTTAAATTCTCTAATGGTTCTTGCTTCGAATTTTTCCTTGACACCAAATATTACAACTATTTCCCTGTATCAGTGTATAACAATTCATTTTATTCAATTTTATATCATTCATTATTAATGTTTATCTTGTTTTCCATTGAACTGTCAATTATGGTTGGCACTCCGTCGCTTACGACATCGAGGGTTCCAGCTGGTCCGATCAACGGAACAGCCTGCTCGTGTAATTAACGTGCAAGTGGCTGAGCACTCCACAGACACGTGTACCCTTAACATAGTTCTCAGGGATATTCAGCGTGACACAGTGTGACAAGGCTGACCCTTTGAATTACAGGTACAACAGAAACAAGAAGAAAGAGTGAGAGAAAGTTGTGGTGAAAGAGTACAGCAAGGTTCGCCACTGCCCTCTGCTTGAGCCTTGTGAAAATTTAGGTGTTTTCGCTCAATAAACACTCACAATGCCTAGTCTGGGAATCGAAACCGTGATCCTACAACCACAAGTCTGCTGCCCTAACCACTGGGCCATTGCGCCTCCACTGTCAATTATACTACCCAACAAATTCCATTAACTTTGAAATATCAAAACACCCTGTCCAATAAGCTTTAGATGTTTAAATTGTCCAACTAATCCTCTCTGCACCATCTAATACCATTTCACACCATTGTATTGTCTCAAAGCATCACTTTTGTCTGATGATATTGGTTATGTGAAACTTGGAGTAATAGTTTGTGAAGTTTTTTTTTTTTTTTCACTGTGTGTATGTGTGTGTGTGTGTGTGTGTGTGCTGGTACAACATAAAAAGTACCCAGTACACTCTGTATAGTGGTTGGCATTAGGAAGGGCATCCAGCCATAGAAACCATGCCAGAACAGGCAATGGAGCCTGGAGCGGCCCCTGGTCTTATAGCTCCTGTCAAACCATCCAACCCTTGCCAGCATGGAAAAGGGACATTAAATGATGCGGCAGGTGAATATATATTTGTATACATACATACATACATACATGTGTATTGAAGGCACATTGCCCAGTGGTTACAGTGTTGAAGTCATGATCATATGATTGTGGTTTCAATTCCTGGACTGGGCTGTGTGTTATGATTTTGATCAAAACAATTTATTTCACATAACTCTATGATCACTTTGACATCTGATGTGTGGCACTCTTGGCCCCTGTACAGGCACCCTGGGCCCCTGTTGATTTGATGGAGGGAGAGAGCTAATGTACAATACAAGTGTTTGATCACTGCATATAAATCATCTGTACTGGTACTTCAGCAAGAAATTGTGAACTTTCATTTGTCATTTGCAAGGGAGTCAACCATGTGTATCATCATTATCATCATCATTTAATGTCCATTTACCATGCTGGCATGGATTGGTCGGTATGACAACAGCTAGCAAGTCAAAGGACAGTGCCAAGCTTTATTGTCTGCTTTGGCATATTTTCTACAGCTGGATGCCTTTCCTAATGCTAACCACTTTATCAATTACACTGGGTGTGTTTTCTGTGTGGTACTAGCACTGGAGAGGGTCTCCAAGTAGCTGACGAGACAAAGACCCTGCAACTGGTAGGGGGAGTAGTATTGAGGGAGGTAACTTCATACCAGTTGATGAGAGGTTAAAAAAAATGCTAGAGGGATAGGAATAGGTGTCTTGCTATAGAAGAGATACAAGGATGCTCCAGTTGGAGAAAAAGCTGAGAGATTGAGAGAGAGAGATGGTAATAGAAATGAATCAGAACATAGCCTCAAGGTACAGTGGCAGGTGAATATAAGTGAAGTGATATATATTTAATTCATTATATGAATATTATGTCAATTACTTGTGCATATATTTAATTATATATAAATGTGTGTTTGGTTATGTATTTATATACATTCATATTTTTTTACATCCTAGGTATGTTCATGATGCTGGTGGCTTGTGTATAGCTGATGAGGTTCAAGTTGGTTTTGGCCGTGTTGGTTCTCATATGTGGGCATTTGAAACTTACGGTGAGTCTTTGTGTGTTTTCTCTTTTGTTCTATTACACTTCATCATCATCATCATCATCATCACCATCATCATCATCGTTTAACGTCTGCTTTCCATGCTAGCATGGGTTGGACGATTTGACTGAGGACTGGCAAGCCAGAAGGCTGCACCAGGCTCCAATCTGATCTGGCAGAGTTTCTACAGCTGGATGCCCTTCCTAACGCCAACCACTCCAAGAGTGTAGTAGGTGCTTTTACGTGCCACCGACACAAGGGCCAGTCACACGGTACTGGCAACAGCCACACTCAAAAAAGAGTTTTTTACATGCCGCCTGCATGGGAGCCAGTCCAGCGGCACTGGCAACAATCGCTTGAATGATTTTCTAACGTGCCACCCCACCAGCACAAGTGCTAGAAGGCAACGCTGGTAACGATTACGCTCAAATGGTGCTATTTACGGGCCATACACTTGTTGTTTTTTTGCCTTACGTCATAGTTTTCACTGTGGAAATCTGTGATCATAGGTATTCAAACCAGGACCATTCTATTTTTTAAGGTTTTTTTTTGTTTGTCTTTTCTGTAGGTCACTGTATTTTGAGAAATCATCATCAGTTTATCACTTTTATGATGGTGGAGTATGATTTGATGGAGATTTGTTTGCTATTTCTTGTAGAGTGAGCAGTCAGATTTAGACCTCTTTGCTGGTTGATTTATTTTGTAATTATTGTATATTTACATCAGAAAGAGGGCAAAACAGTTTACCTTCTGAACATTCATGATGCACTCCATGTTAGAGTTCTGCTGTAATCTATGACCACGCAGCTGCTACTCTCACAGACACAATACACAGCATGTAATGAAAGACCACTGAACAGATGTGTCCATTCATGACTTACTGCAACAAATTAGAACCATGACTCAACATGGTGTACCACCATGACTCACCATCCATCACTCTCCAATCATAAATCAGAAGATTGGAAATGAAGGACACTGCTTGCATGATGGTGATGCTCATTTACAATTATCGCACAATATCAAGGCAAAGAGACAGTAACACACACATACACATATATGCATGTGTATACAATGGGCTTCTTTCTGTCTCTACTAAATCCACTTGCAAGACTTTGGTTATCTCAAGGCTATGGCAGAAGATATATCATCTTCATCATCATCACCACCATCCCTTAACGTCCATTTTCCTAGCTGGCATGGGTTAGATGGCTTGATCAGAGCAAGCAAGCCAGAGAGCTGTACCAGATTCCAGTCAGATTTGGCTTGGTTTCTATGGCTGGATACCTTTCCTAATACCAGCCAATTTACAGTGTGTGCTGGATGCTTTTAATGTGGCACTGGTACAAGCATCTTTATGTGATGCTGGCACAAGTGCTTGTTAGGTGGCGCTGGCAAAGGACTTTTGCAGGCCAATCCTCTTCACCAGGAGATGTGGTCTTAACGATTCTGCTGTGGAGGACAAATCTTATTTAGTACAGCAAGGTGCCAAGTGTCTTGGTACTTTGTCATCTCATCTGAAAGGTTCAGTGTCTTCATATACATACATGCATACATACACTAGCTGGTGTACCTGGTAATTCTCGGTGGGTAAAGATGTTCTATTGAAACGCCTTATTACTCTGATATAAGAAAGCAATTTCGTTATAACTGCCACAAAAGGTGTATTTTCTGTCATGAAAACGTACAGAAACTGTCAACTGGAGGAGGGAGAGATTGTCGGAGGTTGGTGAGAGAGGTTGTCAGAGGTTCTTCGAATGTCTGACCCTGTACTTTTGTTGGTGCTCATTGCAAAGCTTAATCTCAGTGGGAATTGTAGCCTTTTGAAATCAATTAGTGTGTTGGAAGGAATCAGAGGAATGTTTGGAATGAAAACATCTTAACCACTGGCTTTTCCAGTCAGTATTGTTGCTTCCAACAGTGTCTGCATCAATTTTTTGATAAGTCTTGTGCCGTTGCATAACTTTGGAGGATCGAGGTTTCTTAAAAGCATAACTGGGGCTCCAACCTTTAGATGCAATTTATGCGGTGGTAGACCTGAAGTTGCAAGGTTATTGAAGAATTCAACGGGGTAATGAACAGCACCATTGGTGTGGAGCACAGTATCAATTGACGTGTATGTTTTAAAGGTGAACTTTACGAAGGCTAATTTATTAAAGGTAATATATGAATGTAGTATATATGTATGAAAACAATGAAATGGGTTATTTCCCTTGAATGTTTAAAAATAGTGTAGTTGGTGTGAGTTATTTCCCTTGGGTGTTTTAAAAAAAAAAACAACATAGTTATATAATGGATATATAAACGTCCCTTCCAGAGGCCGTATTATCGATTTTTTCAACAATCTAAGTATGTCACGAGATTTCCAGACATGAGTTCTACTCAAGTGACAAGTTTCATCAAAATCAATAAAACGATGTACTAAGAGTTAGTTAACAACGCCTCAAACAAACATACACTGATTTTCCACATATGTAGTAAATACATGTGCGCACGCACAAACACACCCACACAAACAATGTTTTTTTTTTTTTTTAGTGTCCACCATTCCCTTTTAGTATGGTCCAAGGGAGACAATCTTTTTCTCAGGGTGCTTTTTTTTCTGCCTTTAAATTCTTTTATAATTCTATAAACTAGTGCTCGTTCACAGACACACAATCCCCCCTCTCTCTCACACATACACGTTATAAAGGATATAGCTTTTTTTAAAATCAAAACTGAAGCTAAGAGTTTGTCTCACAACTCCGGTTTCATGTTACTGATCACACCTGTTGATTGCAACAGCAAGAAATTTGAGTCACAAGACAAATCCTCAGATTCATCATCATCATCATCGTCCATAAAGTCGTGATGCAAACTCTCAGCTTCAGTTTTAATACGAAGCTATGTCCACTATAACATGTATTGAGCACTCTTTTCTGAAATTAAGCAATTGCATATATAAGTGCAGGAGTGGCTGTGTGGTAAGTAGCTTGCTTACCAACCACATGGTTCCAGGTTCAGTCCCACTGCGTGGCACCTTGGGCAAGTGTCTTCTACTATAGCCTCGGGCCGACCAAAGCCTTGTGAGTGGATTTGGTAGACGGAAACTGAAAGAAGCCTGTCGTATATATGTATATATATGTGTGTGTGTGTGTGTGTGTGTGTGAATGTGTTTGTGTGTCTGTGTTTGTCCCCCCAACATCGCTTGACAACCGACGTTGGTGTGTTTACGTCCCCGTAACTTAGCGGTTCAGCAAAAGAGACCGATAGAATAAGTACTATGCTTCCAAAGAATAAGTCCTGGGGTCGATTTGCTCGACTAAAGGCGGTGCTCCAGCATGGCCACAGTCATTGACTGAAACAAGTAAAAGAGTAAGCACCCTAATGAAGACATCTTTTTTTTCTTTTTCCAGGTGTTATACCAGATATTGTAACGATGGGGAAGCCAATGGGAAACGGACACCCTGTGTCGGCTGTTGTGACTACGGCAGAAGTATCTGCTGCTTTCCACAGTTTAGGAACCAGTTACTTCAACACTGTGAGTTAACGTGTTACCACTAGTTATTTCTGACTGAGATGATGCTGTAAGGAGCTTATAGAAAAGTTTGTATGTTAATGTAGTGAGTGGAGAAATTTTGTGGTGATGTGAGGAAGTGTTTGTAGTGATGTTATCATCATCATTTGGTTGGTCAACTTGCCCAGACCGATAAGTCATATTGGTCTATTGGTAGCTGAAGGTGCATGGCTTAGTGGTTAGGGTATTCAGCTCATGAACGTAAGGTCACAAGTTCAATTCCCGGTGATGTGTTGTTTCCTTAAGCAAGACTCTTTATTTTACATTGCTCCAGTCCACTCAGCTGGCAAAAGTGAATAGTACTACTTATATTTCAAAGAGTCAGCCTTGTCACTCTCTGTGTCATGCTGATTCTTCCTGAGAACTATGTTAAATGTACACTTGTCTGTGGAGTGTTCAACCACTTGCACATAAATTTCACAAGCAGGCTGTTCCATTGATTGGATCAACTGGAACCCTCATCGTCGTAATCGATGGAGTGCTAAGTAGTTATATCATCTGCACATATCACAAATATGGATAATAGCAGTAGTTTGCTTACTGAACAAGTTGATCCTGGCCATTGACAGTTTGTTATCTATTCATCTGCTCAGAATCTAGTAATATTCACCATTGATTCAATAAGTCCGTTGCCAAAATAGTCCACATCCATCATGTTTCATCTCATGATTTCAATGTAACTTTGGTGCAGTTGGTTACTAGGTGCTAGGCTTCTCCAAGAGGACACCTGTGACTTGGTTCTGAGTCTGATTTTAAATTGCATGAAGTCCTGGTTCAAAAGTTCCAGGGTTTTGAAGAGTGTAGAACCTCTTCTTAGCTAATATTGTTCCTAAGTCCCCTCTGACTCAGAGTAGTAGCACCTGTCAGGGTCACAGCTATTATGGTTAATTAGCATGTTAATATGGTTAATTATGTTTAATTAGCTTGTAAATAAAGGTCAGCTGTGAACATGTGGAAATGTAGTGGTATAGTTAGGGAGTTTCTATAGTAACAGGGAATTTCTATAGTGATGTAAAGAAGGAGTTTCCATGGTGATGTAGTGATGTAGGGAAATAGTGAGGGAGTTTCCACAATAATGACACCCCTATGCTCTATCAACATACTTTCTACACCGATGTAGTGATGGAATTTCCAAAGTGATGTTACAAGAGAGCGTTGTAGTACTGGAGTTTTCAAAATGATGTTGCAAATGAGTTTTGTTGGTCTAGTGAGAGAGAATTTGTACACTGATAGCAATGAAATATATCAGTTCCTATCATACTTGTGCAAATTATATACACAACAGGGTTCATTATGTATAGAACAAACAACTGAGCATTTGAAAATTCATCTCCGCCTTAAAGAGAATGAAATGTATACAAGAGGACAGTCTGAAAGACAACAAACAAAATTGAAAGGTAGCTACATTATTAAAAGAATCAAAATCTGAATAACTCTTTCATTGGCTGAATTTCCTGGAACTGGCTGGAACTGAGTTTCAAGTTGTTTTTTGGCCCCATGTCATGCTCATCAATGTCTTGAACTGACTGAGTAAAGCTGTGATCAAAATGTTTTTAATGGTGAACTTTCTAAGAGTGTCTAGGACTACATTTTCCACTGTGCCTTTCCTTGTTTAAAATGGCAGAATCTGTTTTGAAGGAGGTTTGGTTGCCATTTCTAGTAGTTTGAATAATCCTGTAGAGGCTTCCTCATTGGTTTGTTAATAATTTTTGTCTTACTAAGTTAAGTATAGGTGCAGGTATGGCTGCAATCCCACTGCACAGCACCCTGGGTAAGTGTCTTCTACTACAGCCCCGGGATGATCAAAACATTGAGGGTAGATTTGGTGAATGGAAACTAAAAGAATCCTGTGTGTGTGTGTGTGTGTGTGTGTGTGTGTCTATATCTACCTACTTATCTGTTTGTCTGTTTTTATGTGTGTGTGTATCTATGTAGCTATATCTATCTACTTACCTGTCTGTCTGTCTTTATGTGTTTGTATTTGTGTGTGAGTTCAGGTTTGTCACCTTCCACCACTTGACAACCAGTGTTATTTTGTTTACATCTCCATAAGCTAGCAGTTTGGCAAAAGAAACAGACAGAGTAGGTTCCAGGCTTAATAAATCCAATTTCTTCAAACAAACCTTTAGAGCAGTGCTCCCGTATGGCCACAGTCCAATAACCAAAACAGATACCCAATAAAAGATATACTGAAGTCAGTAGTGTTATGCTTCATAGATGTTCCTTCAGCATTTTGTAAGCCATCACTTTTGTTATTTAATTTCTGTTAGTTTTTTTTTTTCTGTTTTAGTTTGGTGGAAACCCCGTGTCTTGTGCTATTGCATTGGCTGTGATGGATGTCATTGAGAATGAGGAATTGTTGAAAAATGCTCAAGAGATTGGAAGTTATTTACTGTCAAAGCTTAATGATTTGAAATCAAAATATTCCATCATTGGTGACGTTAGGTAAGAACTTTTTATTACTCTTCAATTTCTTTTCTTCTAATGTTTTGCATCCAATCATTATAAGCTGTTAGAACAATTGTTATTTACACTCGATGCTCTACTTAGTATTTACTAATTTAATTATGAAATTATAAACCTTTAATCATTTTAATTGAGACTCTTACTTCATTCTATGATACAAAATTCTGGTTTTAAAGTGATCTAAATGAAAACTATCAGAATTCCATGTTAAGTTCTGCTCCAAAAACCAGCTGAATAATGACAAAATTATTTTTGTAAGTTCTTCATCATTTTTCAAAATTAATTGAAACAGTGACAATGTATTTCTGTAGAGAGGTGGTAACAAAAGGGTTAATTAGATTTGAACTTATGGCTGCTCATTTGTTCAACATCCATTTATATGTGTCAGGATACTTTAGGTAACATCCTTTTATAACTTGATGCCCTTCTTGCTGCTAATCCTTAGCTGTTTCTCAAGTAAGGAAGTTTTCATTTCATTTGTCTTCGAAAGCACTGAGTTATCAGGTAATTTGTTGACAGTGGTATGACAGCAGAGAACACTGACTGTAACTCATTGATTTTTCACATAATCATAAAATGCAAACATTCAAACAGGCTGGTACATACATACACATACACACAGATGCACATGTGAGTACAGCTGTTTCTGGGTGAAACTGACCCTACATAGTTGCAAAGCAAACTTCTTAACCATTTGCCATGTCTGTGCCTCTGTAATCACTAATGTTGTAACTTAACTCTTTAACATTTAAACCGTCTGTATCTGACCCAAATATTTCTACTTATTTTATGTTCAAGCTGGTAAGTTCTGGCCTCTTGTCCTTTTAAAGATAAACAATCACATCATCAAAATCTCAAAGCTACCAGATAATGCATGATCAATTCAAAGCAATGTGAATAAATAAGCATTACATTCAACAGGATAATGTGAGTGTTAAAGGGTTGATGTTTCTGTCACTCTTATCTTCCTTACAGCCAGTGGTTAAGAGTGAGTCCATCATGGAAATGTAAAAGTAATATTATTCCTTTGGTAACTAAATAAGAAACAAGATAAAAGGTTGCATTCATGACTATTTTTAGGGTCTCTGAGTCTAATTAGTAGAAGGGAAGAAATATCCTCAGACTAGAACCTAGCCCTAATGTTTGCAACAATGTGGACTCTGCTAAAAACATCTGAGTTCCAGGTGGTGGCATTGAACTAAACAATGGATTAAGTCTATCATACAAGAATATGAACTGTCCTTCTGAAGGGCTTCCACACAGTTTCTATTTAGCAAATTTCACTCAGATGGCTTTGATTGATCCAATACTAGCCCAAAGTGCTGTACAGTAGAATAGAACTTGAAACCATTCCTTTACATTGTTAAACTTCTTAATCACACCTGCCTGTGTCCACTCCTCAGGCATGAATGCAGATGTTTATGTTTTCACAAAGAAACATGACCCACCATTCCAACAATTGTGGTTGAATAACTATGTAGATAAAATGTTACACTGCGAGATAATGTGTCAAGAGGTCAAATCTTTGAAAAGTGTCATCAGCATTGTTGTTTTATGTCTGCTTTTCCATGCTGGCATAGGTTGAACAGTTTTTCTGAGGGAGTATTTCATACTTAGATGTCCTTCAGTTGCTAATCTTTTTTAATTGTCTCTTACAACATGCAGGGACATAGTGTATCTATTCTTAAATTATGAAATGCACAGTAACACACTCCACATTTTTCCAGCATGTGTTTGTTGATGTTTGAGCATGTGCATCTTATTATTCATGGGGTTTCAAATGCAAATTAGTCCATGAAGTTGTAAGTTCATCAAAATATTTGTAAGTTCATATAAATATATTTTGAGAATTGAGTGATGTCATGAATATGTGTTGTGTATATGTTATGCATATCTGTGCAGTTTAGAATTCCAGCATCAGATCTGATCTGTCTATTCATTTTGAAGTCCCACATTGTCTTGTGTAACCTAGTGTATTATCCATAATGAAGACAATTACCACTGTTGTTAAGTCTATCACTTGAAGATTGTGGAAATCCTTTCCACGTGAATCCATTGGTAGCTTTGTTAATCCATAAATAAAATATGTGTGTGTGTGTGTATTGACATTACGTGATAGTTGTAAAATGATTATCACTGTTATACAAGTTGTGTCATTCATTTCCAATCTTCTGCATGAACATGTGTTGCCATGAGGAAATACTATGTTACTTGGAAACAGGTGAGGTTTGGTGACAAGAAGGATATGCAGCCATAGAAGACCTGCCTTTAGCATACACTGTCTGACCCCTGCAAGTATGGAAAAGTGGACTTTAAATGATGATGATGATGATGATGATGACGATGATATCATTGCTGTAAATGTTCTTTTTAAATTTTACAGAGGCATTGGATTATTTATTGGCATTGATTTAGTGGTCGATAGGACAAGTCGTGAACCGGCAACAGATAAAGCTTCACAGATAATTAACAGGTTAGTTTTTAACAGCTGGCACCTTCTTTTATTAGATATGCTTTTACTAGCTTCAGTCACTGGACTATGTTCATACTGGCGCAATATCTTCAAGGGTTTTTTTTTTTTTTTCACTTCTGTATGTCAGTTATCCCAATCCTTAGTCTGGTATTCAATTTACTGAGCAGTCAACTGAAGGCTGTTGCAATACTTGTGCCAGGTGCTATGCAGTAGAATCGAACCCATAATCATGTAACTTCAGAGGGAACTTTTGAGCCTCACTGCCATGCTTTGCATTAAGTTTTCACTGTACAGTTGCTCCCTACTCCTAGTACATCAAATATATCCACTTATTAGGAATGGTATTTTCTGTCCCTTGAAGGAAGAGGCTATTAGATGCTAAAAGTTACAAGGTGATAAATATACCATATCACCTTGTATATAATAGATCATGTTGTATGTAATATTGGTTTCAAATTTTGTTGCAAGGCCAGCAATTTTGGGGAAGAGAGTAAGTCGATTTCATTGGCCCTAGTTCTCAATTGATACTTATTTTATCAACCCCAAAAGGATGAAAAGCAAAGTCAACCTTGATGAATTTTGAACTCAGGATGTAAAAGCGGATGAAATGCCACTAAGCATTTTGCCCTGCATGCTAACAGTTCTGCCAGCTTGTCACCTCCATGTTGTATATAATATTACAATTCTGGACACTAAATGAAAAACAGTGCATACTGCATTAAAAGCCCCTAAAACATCACATAAATCATTCTACAATGGCACGATATTAAGTACTCTTTCTCACATTCATTACTACCTATATCTATGAAAACAGTCAGACACAAAAGATAACTTTTTCAACATGAGCAGTGTTATAAAGAAAGGAAGTTGAAAATGCCTTTGTGGTCTTTTGAACTCCCGGTCATTGAAATGCTGTCATTTTTGTTGGGCACCTGTCTCTTGGGTTATAATCAAATTCCAATACTTTGTCTGGTTAAATATCTAAAAGGTATTTATAGAATTTAGAGAAGGCAACTGTAAAACAGATATCAATGAAACAAGAACCAAACAATGTATTGGGATTTAAATAAAACCTAAGAAATTGATACCTCACAATGACTGCAATTCAATGACTGAAAATTTTGAAAGACTCTAAGTGCATTTTCAACTTTCTTTATATTTCTATTCATGTGGAAAAAGTCTCTATCTCTGTGTGAATATGCATGTATGTGCATGGATGGATAGACATAAGTAGTAATAAATGTCAGAAAGAATGCTTGTAATTTTTATGTGATATGTTTTAGGTTCTTTTTTATGCTTTGTGTATTGTGTTTATCATATAGTATCTTGTATTGCAATATTATACACAATGTAATATAGTTTACGCAAGGTGATGTATTATATTTATCAGTGTGTAACTTTCAGCATCTCCTAGTTGCTCCCTTCAACCCCCATGAGCCTTGCCATACCATTCTGTGGTTTCTCCTGTATGCCAACTCAGATGAATAGTTAAAAGAAACCTGGAAATAGGGTCTCTAATCAAAAGGCTTAAGGGCAAATATATCAAAGATGAATGTCTCAGCAGAAGAGAAACACAAAATACTACTTCAAATAAGAAAGTAGTCCTGTTTGATATATAGAATCAGAGAAGGTGGGAATTTTACAGTTATGCTTTATGAGAAGCATAGTTTGTGCATATGAAGTTCGCTTTATAATCAAGTGTACTCTGCTGTAGCCATGGGGTGACCAATGTTTTGTGTGTGGAATCGGTTGGGAAAAACTGTACAGAAGTCTGGTGTGTCTATTTGTGTGTGTGTATGTGTGTATACATGCATGTGTATATGAATATGAATATATATATATATATGTATATATATATATATATAAATAAATAGAGAAAGAGAGCTGGATATGAAGGGTACTGTAAAGTTTCTGGCTTTAGGTAAAAGTAAATACTGGAGGATTAATTAATTATGATTTTATTCAACACATTTCTCTCTCAGATTTGCACACTTTTTGCAGTGGTCCTTCAGTTTTCCTAAGCCCTGTAAAAGAAATTGGAAGGTTGGGCCTTCAACCAGGCCTTTTGCAATACCCTTAAATCCAGGAACTTTTCACCACATCCTCTTATGTGTGTGTGTGTGTGATGTTGATAGTCTATGCTTTCATTTGTTACTGCCTGAGTTAAAAGTTGATGTAGTGTTTACATTTCCTGTTGAAAATACATACAAAGTGCTCTGCACTCCTGAAGACAATAAATGAAAAAAAGAAAAATCCCTTATTTACAAAACAAATAAGTGTTGGTAACTGGAAGAGCACCTGACAGTAATGGTCTCCATCCATACTCAAATGGTCTCTGTTCATTTTTACATCCAATTTTCCATGCTAGCTTGGAGAAATAATTATGAAACGAACAGGCATGGCTGTTTGGTAAGAAGCTTGCTTCCCAATCGCATTGTACATTGAGCTAGTGTCCTCTACTATAGCTTGCCTTGTGAGTGGATTTGGTAGATGGATACTGAAAGAAGCCCATTGTACATATATATATATATATATATATATATATATATATGTGTGTGTGTGTGTGTGTGTATATATATATATATATATACTGCCTGGATTTGCCTGGGATTCTACCTAAGGGCCTATACCTTCACAGAAGTACGGACCAACCTCCATATCCTGTGGAAGATGAACTGTGAACGTTATTCTCCTGTCTGTATTCTCCTATCTACTGCTTTACTCTTTATTCTTCTATCTACTATTTTATTCATTATTTTATTCCTTATAGACTGTGAATTTTCCTGTTTAGAACTTTCATACATACTCACCTTGTCTCTGATGACGGAATACCCAGTGTATGGACATGCTAGCCTATCACTTGGGATATCCCAGAAACAGCTGTAAGACTTCAAATTCACCTTACATTAATTAATTAAATATTCTAAATGACTTAAGATACCTGCCCTGCCTTGGTCTTTGTTGTCCTTTTCCCTCTTATATGATATATATATATATATATATATATATATATATATATATATATATATATATATATATATATATATATATATATTGATGTGTGTCTTTGTATTTGTCCCCCACCCCATCACTTGACAACCAATGTTGGTGTGTTTATGTCGCTGTAACTTAGCAACTTGTTCAAAAGAAATCGATAGAATTAGTACTAGGCTTATAATGAATAAGTCCTGGGGTTGATTTCTTCAACTAGAAAACCCTTAAAGGCGGTGCTCCAGCATAGCCTCAGTCAAATGACTGAAACAAGTAAAAGAAGAAAAGAATAAATGATCACACACAGACACATACGCACACATACATGCACACTTTGTGCTTCTACACAAGCTCCATCTACCAAATAATACCCACATGGCATTGATCAGAATATTTTTGTTATTTTCTTTTCAGTTTAATGAAAAAACATCATATAATCCTCAGTCGAGATGGTCCATACAGTAATGTACTGAAGTTTAAGCCTCCAATGTGTTTCAACAAGGATGATGCTGTGTTTCTTCTTGAAAAACTTGAAGAAGCTTTAATTGAATCCCAGGAATCTATCAGCACAAAAACTAATGCTCTATGAAATACGTCAACACCAATCATAACAGAATATTTTCTTTTTTTTCCTATACTCTTTTTATTACCTTTTTCATTAAGGTTTTTGTTATTTGATTTTTTTTTTCTAGCGTTTTTCACAAAAATATATTTTCTTTTAGAATAAGAAACTACATTTTCAGTCTTCTGTTCTAGAATTCTTACAAGGTGCTGACTTACAAAATAGGTATTTAATTGGTACTTCCATATTGAATATTTATATATTTTTAACTTCTCTTTATATATATATATATATATATATATATATATATATATATATATATATATATATACTTTATTTAAAAGCAGCAGAAATATAACAAAAGGCTGTTACTCGGAGTTTCACGTTCCCGTTCATCGGACAGTTTTCTAACAAAACTGTCCGATGAACAGGAACGTGAAACTCCGAGTAACAGTCTTTTGTTATATTTCTTCTGCTTTTAAATAAAGCATATTACTCTATCTCTGGTATTTGAGTACTCTTTTTTCCACCTTGTTGCACATTTTATGTGCGTACTCCGGTATATATATATATATATATATATATATATATATATATGCATTATTCTCCATACAATTAAAATAGGTTTTATATGCATAATACCTAATGTTAAAATACTTTCACAGTGAACACAAGAAAATATGTGCATGCTTGTATTATAGTGTTGTGCTGTTGAGCAAGGCAGCAATACTGTCTGCTCTACTTTGCTGACTTGCAACAAACTGTATTGCCTGTTTTGGTTGAATACTCACAATTCAATACTTGGAGAGAGTGCAGCATTGTTAATAGAACTGGGGGAAATTTACTCAGGGTGGCTTGCTGAATGGAAACTTAATAGTAAAGTGTGGGCACAAACATAATTCTTGTAGTAAAGTTAATAAATTTTAAATGAGACAAAAAAAAAAAAATCTAATTTTAGTAAAGAGAACAATTATTATTTAGCTGAGTAATCTACCTCCCCTCCCACCAAAAATAATAGAGCATTGGGACAAATCATGAAATTTTAATTAATGAAATTTAATTAAATATGGAATACAGTAGTGTGTCTAATCCTTAGCAATACAGTGACAACTCCATGTTTTGTTGTTATTTGACCTTATCAGTGAAGCAATTCCATTATCATTATAAAAAAAAAATACTTTGCCATATATCAAGAAGCAGTATGGTTGCTATTGTAAGACTATATCAGGCCATTTATTATCATGAACCACATAACTGTGCATTGTTTTTAAGCAAATGTATGCAATTTTTCTGTTGTGCATTAGTTATATAATATGTGCACACATAGCACGGTGAGGTGGTATGTGCCCAAAAAAGAGTGGATTGTGAAATACTTTTGCCTTAAAATGTGGAGGGAAAAAAGGATAAATTAAACCATTAAAAAAAAATTTTAACCTGAGATTAATACAAACTTTAAAATTAGAGCAGGAAGTATTCTGATTGGTTGAAGACCACTCAGCTACATTGATATTGTTAGCAGAGGCTCACAGCAGAATATTGAGGATCTAGCAAAGCTGATGGGAAACAGAAATTCATGGCACAGTATCCCAGTAGCAGCTGCTTGGACAGGTAAAAATTATGAATTCAGTAGTTGTTAAAGGGTGAGCATAGGCAAGAAATAAAGGTTGAGAAGCACTGACTTTCAGGCAGCATTATTTAGTTGTTTTTATTTCATATTTTATTTTACTCCCCCCCCCCTGCCTTCCTGTTATTGATCTGTCACAGATCTGTCATTATACATTACCTTCAATAGTTACATATTGAAGTTGATATTTTAGTCTCTTGTAGAGAATATAACAATTTATATATTTTTTCAATTGTTGCTATTCTAGGGTGGAATACCACCCCATTGTTAAAAACTATTAAAGACAATATTATATGTCTCAATATTTGAGGCAGACATTTATCTATGCTGTTTTGTTTTCCTTTATCATTTCCAGTATGATTTTACAGTGTTAATATCTAATGAAGAAGGAAAAAAGGCTCTTTGATAATTTGTGAGAATTAAAGCTATGATGTATCCAAATAAACACACACATACACACACACACACACACACCACTCTCTCTCTCTCTCTCTCTCTCTCTCTCTCTCATATGGGTAACAAAAATATCCAATTGACGAAAGACAATGAAAAATTTAATGTAAAAAGCAAATTGCTCACCAATAATTGTGTATCATCAAATCAAAATTTTTAGACTACAAATGTATTGTGCAAGGAAATTTTTTAGAATTAATGAAACAGAGACTGGAAATTTACTCAACATTAAATATATAAACTAAGGTCTTAAAGACCACAAATGGTGAGTAATTTGCAAAGAATGTTTTTTAGAGAATATCTAAATGACAGACAAGAGGCCAACTCATTTTTGAATTATTTAAAATGGAAACAGAGAAGACAATCACCTGAAAATTTACCAAATTCTGTATTTATTTTTTATCCATTTGAAATAGTAAGGACTATGATGGAAATAAATTTGTAGAAACTCATACAGCATTACTTTTCAAGGTTATTCCTGAAAAATAAATTGTAACATAATTTTGGTGCAGTGGTAAGAAGTTAGCTTCCCAATCACATGGTTTTGGGTTCAGTCCCACTGTGTGACACCTTGAGCAGGTGTCTTCTACTATAGCCTCAGGCCAACCAAAGCTTTGTGAGTGGATTTGGTAGACAGAAACTGAAAGAAGCTCATAATATGTATATATATATATATATATATATATATATATATATAATTAAGTGGAGAATGGAGAAACAAACACAAGAAGAAGCAAGTCGATTGGGCTAGTTAGCCATTGATTTAATTATGTGGAAATTATATAATGAGTCATTTGTCTTCGGATTTAACTATCCCCTGGTTGCTTAGATACTTCAGACTACCCCTGAAATATTGAAGCAATCCTATCATATATATATATTTATATATGTATGTATATATGTATGTATATATATCTGAGTGTGTCTGTGTTTGTCCCTGCCACTACTGCTTGACAACTGGTGTTGGTGTGTTTACATCCCTGTAACTTAGTGGTTTGGTTAAAGAGATCACTAGAATAAGTGCTAGACTTTAAAAAGTAAGTACTAGGGTTGATACACTTAACTAAAAATTTTTTAAGGTGGTGTCCCAGCATGGCTGCAGTCTACTGGCTGAAACAACTAAAAGATAGACAATAAAAGAATTTATTGTATTTGATTTGAGAAAATTTCCATAATAAGCACACCAACTACATCCTAAATCTTTTCAATGTGTTTGCTTTCCCGTCTAAATATTCTAAAATTCACTTCATCAAGGATGTGAAACCTTTACAATTTATCTCCCATAACAAGTCTATCAGCTTTACAGTATTCCCTGAATTGTCTGACTCAGCAAGCACTCTTTTCTGCCGAACTGAACTTCTCTTTATATTAGATTGTTTCACTTTCTCTTGTGATTTTTATCAGGTGTTTATCTTTGGGCCCAAAGATTGGCCTCCAGCTATTTTGTAGGTAATATTGAGGTGCATATTTTTGCTCATTTCACTGGGCCTACTTCAGAGCTTATTTACTTGCTATATTGACATCTACGGTGGAGGCCCAGTGGTTGGGGCAGCAGACTCGCGGTCATAGGATTGCGGTTTCGATTCCCAGATCAGGCGTTGTGAGTGTTTATTGAGCGAAAACACCTAAAGCTCGACGAGGCTCCGGCAGGGGATGGTGGCAAACTCTGCTGTACTCTTTCACCACAACTTTCTCTCACTCTTACTTCCTGTTTCTGTTGTGCCTATAATTCAAAGGGTCAGCCTTGCCACACTGTGTCACGCTGAATATCCCTGAGAACTACATTAAGGGTACACGTGTCTGTGGAGTGCTCAGCCACTTGCACGTTAATTTCACGAGCAGGCTGTTCCGTTGATTGGATCAACTGGAACCCTCGACGGAGTGCCAACAACAACTGACATCTACGAGAGGGTGCTGAAAAGTTCCTGGCTTTATGGGTATCACAAAAGACCTGGTTAGAAACCCAACCTTCTGAGTTTGTTTTTTTTTTTTTTTTTTTTTTTTACTGGGCTTAGAAAAACTGAAGGACCACTGCAATAAGTGTGTGAATCCGAAAGTGGAATATGTTGAGTAAAATCATAATTAACTGAGCTTCTTGTATTTTCTTTTAACCAAAGCCAGGAACTTTTCAGCACCCCCTTGTACATTGGCACCACTTATCTCATCAGAGATGATTTAAACTCTTTTTTTCTTTTATACTTACTTCTTTTGGCCTGCATTAGAATTCACTTCTTGTATATCGGACTCTTCAGTAAACCTTGCTGTCTGTCACTATCAACAACATCTACCTATCCATCTCTGAATACTATAAACCCACACATTCCCACATATATTCTAAATATTCTTTTCATTTTACAGACTCCAAATCCACTATAATCTTCTCCATGTTCCCCTGCCACACCCTTCAAAATACTTTAAAATATCTACCCCAAAATATAGCTACACTTCTGCATACATCATCTGCATCATATGCAAATGCTGCAATGCACTATATACTAGTTAAATGGAACACTTCTGGTGATTGTTTTTACAAACATCTCCATTGTATTCAGGGTATCCAGCGCTTCCAAATACCAAATGCTGATACTGATGATGCAATCAGAAACTGTTGTTAATGCCATGCTGTAATACAGTAGCAGCTACTTCAGCTGTGCTGTACATAGCTGCTGCTCTGGCCTTTTGTTAGAGCTGTAAGCTAAAAGTGTGCACTTATTTGTTGATTTCTCAGTTGAAAATTTAAGCACAATTATCAGATATTCTCTCATGTGTCTGTATATCAAAAATCTAAAACAATGAATTATGGTTAGTAAGATTGTAAAGGTTGAGTTGACATTGCTGATGGTTTGAAAGATACAAAACAATTAACCTAGATGAGATGTAGTTCACCTTTATGCCACCAATGCCATGTTACGAATGACACAACTTCAGGAATATAAAGGCTTACTTTTAACTAAGTAAGTCCCTATAGTTTGCTTTTGTTGATCAGAAAGCCTTTGGTTGCATTCTGTGCTCTGTAACCTTGTGGTTAAGAAAACTAGGTGAGAGCTGTTCAAGGTATATAATGAGGCACAGCCAGCAAGATGAGAACCAACAATGAGTCTAGTGAAGAATTTAGCATACAGGCAGATGTCCATCATGGCTCAGTCCTCATCTCCACTCCTGTTTGTATTTTATAGTCTTCCAGGCCATAACAAAGGAGTTTAAGCTAACTGCCTTTGGTTGCTCCTGCATATTTATGACCTAGTTCTTATAGCAGAATTTTTGGAAATGAAATTCCAGACTTTGAGACAAAACCTGGAATTAAAAGGGCTTAAATATCAACAAAGATTAATAATTTATCAAATTGGAAAAGAAACAGGTACCTGCTACTATCTGAAAAATGGCTGTGATTGACATACAGAAAAGGAGTAGGCAAGAAATTCCCTAATGTGTGTCAAATAAGTACAGCAGGATCACAGGCAAACTAACAGAGAAGGTAGACTGTGTATAGCAGGTGCTTTGGGACAATAAACACTAAGGAAATAGATTATTTTAAATGCCCAGGCAGTTTCCTTGAAACTGTTGGCAATTTTTTTTACTTAGAAACTTAATTAACCCTTTAGCATTTAAACTAGCCGTATCTGGCTCAAAATATTTTACATGTTTTATGTTCAGACTGGCTATATCTCACCTCTCACGTATATTCTACAACGTCATTCAAATCATAAACAATCACATCAATGAAATCTTAAAGCTACAATTTAATGCATGATTAATTCAAAACAATGTGAATGGATAATCATTATCTTTCATAGAGTAATCAGAATGCTAAAGATTTAAATGTGGGGTGGATGATCTGAAGGGATAGTATATAGAGTAAGAATGGGTTTAGAAATGTTCAAGTAGCTATTGCTCCTGTTTGGCAACAAAAAGCTTCTACCTTAGATTGTATATACATCATACATACATACATACATACATACACACACACACACACACACACACACACACACACACACACACACACACACACACACACACACACACATATATATATGTATATATATATATACCTTTTTTTTTTTTACCTTTTACTTGTTTCAGTTACTAGATTGCAGCCATGCTGGGACACCACCTCGAAGAATTTTTAGTTGAATGAATCGACTCCAGTACTTATCCTATAAGCCTGGTACTTATCCTATTGGTCTCTTTTGCTGAACTGCTAAGTTATGGGGATGTAAACACATCAACATCAGTTATCAAGCGATGGTGGAGGACAAACACAGACACATATGCACACTGACAGACAGACAGACACATATATATATATGATAGGCTACTTTCAGTTTCTGCCTAGTAAATCCACTCTTAAGGCTTTGTTTGGCCTGAGGCCATAGTAGAAGACACTTACACTAGGTGCCACATAATGGGACTGAACCTGGAACCATATGGTTGGGAAGTAAGCTTCTTACCACACAGCCATACGTACACACACACACATATGAAGGATTATCAATCTGGGCAAAATATACTATAAGCTCTCTGTATGTACACCAGGCTAGCAATATTGTTTAGCTTAGTAAAGAACTCCGTATATTCTTGTAGCAGGGTCTGAGGTTATAGTTCATCACCATTCTATATTGTAAATCCATGGTTGTGTTCCAGTTATACTTGTTTTTGTTACACAGAGTGATATACAAGACAAGGCATAAATAATGGTTGTTACATATTACTTTATTGTTGTAAATTTGACATACAACTGTTTCTAGTCAACATTGATCGCTTTACTCAATTGGCCTATTGATTGGTTGAGAAAAATTGAACCTAGAGAATTAATGCTACTTTCGTCAGTCTTTTCTAGTTATGAGCAAGCAGAACACTGAAAGAATGATACAGGCATGAGGAGAGGAGTGAAGAACACTAAGGGTGCTCAAAGGCCAGGTAATGGTGTTAATGTGGGCAACAGATTAAGTCTACCCACAACCATAAAAAATAGCAAAATACAAATGCAGAAATGCATAGGCACAGGTGTGGCTGTGTGGTAAGAAACTTGCTTCCCCATCACATGGTTCCAGGTTCATTCCCATTGCATGGCACCTTGAGTAAGTGTCTTCTATTATAGCCTTGGGCTGAGCAAAACGTCATGAGTGGATTTGGTAGATGGAAGCTGGAAGGGTTATAGAATCATGAAGATGCACATCCTGTTGGATTTTGATTGTTTTAAATGTAAAGGTTCATCTATTCACCTGATGAAAATGGTGTTTTCTAATGATATAATGTTTCCATTAATCAATTAAAAATTCGTTGGAAATAGCTGTAGTGAAATAACACATTATTCATCTGTTGCTATTTATTCATATATATGTGTGTGTGTGTGTGTGTGTTTGTCCACCACCGTCACTACCTGACAACCAGTGTTGATGTGTTTATGTCCCCATAACTTAGCTGTTTGGTAAAAGAGACAGAATAAGTACCGGCTTAACAAAAAAGGACTAGGGATGATTCATTTGACTAAAAATTCTTCAAGGCAATGTCCCAGCATGGCCACAATCTCACATCTGAAACAAGTAAAGGATGGAGGATTTTCAGATATCTGAGTACATACTCACCTTGTCTATATACCACTTACAAACTATATACCCCTTACTTATATAGCAAACTATATACCACTTACACATTTTTATTTACATTATTTACATTCGACAGATATTTGTCCTCATCTTGTTTGTTGCTAACACAACGTTTTGGCTGATATACCCTCCAGCCTTCTTCAGGTGTCTTGGGGAAATTTCGAACCTGGGTTCTCATTCCTTATATTCAGATTTCTCTGTCAAATGTATTGCATATTTATTCACAGATATTTTATTGATAGTAAACAAGTTTGATAGAAAAACAAGTTGAGGTGCTGTGGAATCATATCTATGACCAGATCATAGTCTGTACAATGAAAATTTTAACACCAAATAATGTTTAAGTGAAGTTAACAGCCTTTGAGTGTTTTTGAAGGGCTATTGTATGTGCCTTCCACATTGCACTGATTTTAGTTTCAACATACAGTCACAGATGAAATTACTTGGCAAGTACACCTCCAAAACAGATTTGCGTTTACAATGAAACATTTTACAAATAAATGGCTATAGTTGTTGTACAACCTTCCCTCTTTCAAAATCAGAAGAAATATTTGAATGAAAAGTAAACCCAAAATTTATGAAGTAATAATTCATCACTGCCGTTATCATTGTCATTGTCAGTGGTGTTGGCAGCGTCCTCCTCCTCCCTTAATGTTTGTTTTTCTCTGCATATTAGGCAGACAGTTCTATATTTAAGAGATGAGGAATTATGTACATTATTTACATTTTGACGGATTTTTTCCTCATCTTTTGTCTTCATCAGGTGTCTTGGTTCGAAATTTCCCCAAGACACCTGATGAAGGCTGGAGAGTATATCAGCCGAAACATTGTGTTAACAACAAACAAGATGAGGGCAAAAATCCGTCAAAATGTAAATAATGTATATTAGGTAAACCTTTAAATTTTTTTTATAATAGCAACTATTATTTTAGATTTCAATAGCTGAAAGAAAATCATCATTATCATTGTCATCATCAATATGAGATCAACCCAGTTGGTGATCTACTTTAAACAAGTGCATACGGATAATTGCAGGAAAAATGTGCTTGGTAAGGCATTCTGTGGAGAAAGAACTTGATAGAGGGATGAGCATATGGCTTGGGCTATTAAATCCTTCTGATACCAGTTCATCAGAGACCACTCTTGGTTCTATGATATAAATTCCATTTTAAAGTGGTCTGAATTAAGACCTACCATCAAAATTTCATATTAATTCATGTTTCAAACACCAGCTAAATAATGGTTTTGCATTTTGGCACAGGATCAGAAATTTCGAGACAGCAGGTAAGTTGATCACTTTGTCCACAGGGATCAACTGCTATCTATTTTATCGACCTTGAAAGAATGAAAGGCAAAGTTGATCTCATTGGAATTTGAACTCAGAACACAGACAGATGAAATACTGCTAAGTATTTTATCTATAAGTTTTATATTTTATCTATAAGTTTTGCCCACTCACCACCCAGCATCAACTAAATAATGCCAGTTATTTTACGAGATACTTAATTATTTCCAAAAATTGATAGAAGCAAAGTTGTGTATTTCAACAGAAATATGGTAACAAAATGGTTAAACACAATACAGAGGATGAGGATGAGTTGGGTAAGCCTGATCTGAAGTGGAATATGATCAGCTAAATCAGAGGAGTAGTAATAACTGCTTTAGTAGCTATTGAGAAAAAGTGAAGAGACAATGTATCTGTAGGATAGAGGCTGGAGTTTGGTATGAAACAACTCTTCGACAACTACTTAGGTATCCATTTTATTTTTTTTTCAAATGATCTAGGGCAGTGATTGCCAATGTGAGGACATACTTCCTACCAGATGGGCCTGGGAAAATCGTGGTTGGACGTGGGATCCAAAATTCTTTTGTTTTTGTTTTTATGTGACATAGAATTGTGAAAATCTTTTTTTTCACAGCAAACATACTACACCAAACTCAGTCTAGCCAAACCGATCTCTCCAGACAAGCATACTGTGTGAAGACTGTATTCTACAATATGGCACTATTCTAATGCCTTAGTCTGGATAACAGACTTGAAAATACAAAACATGGAGACTTATGGCTGAAACTAACAATCGTTGTCTCCTTGAATAAAGGAAATCTGCAGTAGTCACTTGGTGCAAGATTCTAATTACAGTGATTCGCTTGTTTTTTCTTAGTCAATAATGTACTTTTTTTTGCACTCTGTATAAAGACACAGGCATGGCTGTGTGGTAAGAAGTTTGTTTCCCAACCACATAGTTCCAGGTTCACTGCATGGTACCTTGGGCAAGTGTCTTCTACTATAGCTTCAGGCTGACCAAAGCCTTGTGAGTGGATTGGGTAGACAGAAACTGAAAGAAGCCCATTGTGTGTGTGTGTGTGTGTGTGTGTGTATATGTGTATATATATATATATATATATATATATAGTTTTAGGGAAAAGATTTTTAGGTAAAATTGATTTTAATTGAGTTTTTACCTGTAATTTTGGATTTTTATCCCTAATATTATTATTATTATATATATATATATATATATATATACATGAAGGGGGTGCTGAAAAATTCCTGGCTTTGGGTGAAAGAAAATACAGGAGGATCAGTTAATTCTGATTTTATTCAACATAACCCCCTCTCAGATTCATACACTTATTGCAGCATTCTTTCAGTTTTTCTAAGCCCTGTAAAAGAACTGGGAAGGTTAGGCCTCTAACCAGGCCTTTCATCTTTCATGATACCCTTAAAGCCAGCAACTTTTTAGCACCCCTTCCTATGTGTGTATCTGTGTTTGTCCCCCACCACTGCTTGACAACCAGTGTTGGTGTTTACAACCCTGTAACATAGAAGTTCAGCAAAAAGACCAATAGAATATGTACCAGGCTTTAAAAAAAAGTACTGGGGTCGATAGATTCAGCTAAAAATTCTTCAAGGCAGTGCCCCAGCATGGCAAAAGTCTCATGACTGAAACAAGTAAAAGATAAATGATACAATAGTACTTAAGAAAAGGGTTACCGGCAGATTCTTTTGTATTCAATAATTGTGATAAAATATCAAAAATAAAGTTTTTTTCCCTACCACTGGTGGCGCATACATTTTTCTGGAAAGCTATAGTGGGGCCTGAGGGAAAATAGTTTGGCTAACACTGGTCTAGGGTGCCTACGCATGTAGTAGCAGAACTATTCCAGATGTGGGAACAATATTCCAAATTTCCAAATATGAGCATTAAATTTGAATGAATATTTTTTTTTTCCTAATAAAATGAACAAAGGAGTGGCTGTGTGGTAAGTAGCTTGCTTACCAACCACATGGTTCTGGGTTCAGTCCCACTGCGTGGCACCTTGGGCAAGTGTCTTCTACTATAGCCTTGGGCCGACCAAAGCCTTGTGAGTGGATTTGGTAGACGGAAACTGAAAGAAACCCGTCGTATATATGTATATATATATATGTATATGTGTGTATATGTTTGTGTGTCTGTGTTTGTCCCCCCAACTTTGGTTGACAACCGATGCTGGTGTGTTTGCCTCCCTGTAACTTGGCGGTTCAGCAAAGGAGACCGATAGAATAAGTACTAGGCTTACAAAGAATAAGTCCTGGAGTCGATTTGCTCGACTAAAGGCGGTGCCCCAGCATGGCCGCAGTCAAATGACTGAAACAAGTAAAAGAGTAAAGAGTAAAGGGAATTATCTGAAATAAGCCAATGGCATGAATGTTAATTATTGATTTATGGTATTCAGTGCTGTATGTACAATTTCTTTTATTAATTGCTTGAAATTTCTCGTGGTTTGAAAAAGAAAATCCATAAGCTAGTGGCAAGTGCTTGCAACACTCAAGGGAAAAAGAGGAGCTAATTTCAAGTGGACAAGTTAATTTAGGTGAAGATAAAGCTGATCTTTGCTCATAAGGGATAACTATGGATGTGTCACTTTATTAGACCTCATCAGCATAATATAATCTGATTGAAGTTGCTTGATCAGTTGACAGATATTTTACATATAGAAAGAATAACAAATAATTTTTGTCCAAATGAATTTGCATAACTAAAATAAAATGAGGTAAAGGAAGTAAATAAAATGGACTAGTGGCTTGAAGTTGGAGAAATAAGTTAAGGATTAATAAATTGAATTTAACACACACACACACACACACACACACACTTTAAAAAGATTTTCTTAGTTGAGAAAAGAAATTTACTACTGCAGTAATTATTAACAACATGCCCTAAGAAAAAAGGGAATAATTAAGAAGATATAATTAATGTCTCAAATTCAGATGCTTAAGAGTAAGAAAAGTCTGATCTTTGCAGGTAGTGGACAAATAACTATGAATTTGTTTCAATATATTAGAATTGATCAAGGCAGCAGGCTGGTTGAATTGTTAACATACTGGACAAAATGCTTAGCAGTACTTCATCCATCATTACGTTCTGAGTTCAAATTCAGCTGAGGTTGATAAAATAAGCACCAGTTAAACACTGGGGTTGATGTAATCACACACTCCCACCCCGAAATAGCTGGCCTTGTGCCAAAATTTGAAAGTAATATATTAGAATTGATCAGCATACTATGCTCTATTTATCAAGCCTGCTAAATCATTTAGCTTTTTCTCTTATCTTTTACTTGTTTCAGTCATTGGACTGAGGCCATACTGGGGCACTACCTCCTTGAAGGGTTTAGTTGAACAAATCAACCCCAGTACTTATTTGCTTTTAAATTTGATATTTATCCTTATTGGTTTCTTTTGCTGAACTGCTAAGTTACGGGTACATAAACAAACCAACACTGCTTATTAAGTGTTGTTAAGGGACAAACACAGACGCAAAGGCACATATATATATATATAGATTGATAAATAGATAGATATAGATAAAGAGAGAGATAACAGGTTTCTTTCAGTTTCCACTGATCAAATCCACTTGCAAGGCTTTGGTCACATATTTTTATATTTGTAAAAATTAATTATCCAATTATCTTTTGCTTGTCTTTCTCCAACTCTGAGGGAAATTTTTATTGATTAAGAAGTTTTGCATACAGCAATATGACACTTAAATATTTTTATGCATTCTTAGTCTGGGTTGACTTCCAAAATATTCATGATATTTCTATATTCTTTTACTTTTCTCAGACACTGGACTGTGGCCATTCTGCGGGCACCAATTTTCCTGTGCCTATTTATCTCAGATCTAATAGGATATAGATCCTGATATTATCAATATTTGTTTGTTTGTTTGTTAGTTTATTTCAGGCAACACATTTTATGCCATGCTGATGAAATGCCTTTGAATAAGTTCGGGCATTTATTTGCTTCACAAGAAATTCACATATAGGATTTCCTCTACATTTCATTGGCTGAACTGAACCTTATTATCATTTAGAAGTCACCTTATATTTGACCATACTTAACTTTCTATAGTAAACAGTTTTCATATCTTCCTTGTTCAATCAATCACGACCAGCTTTTGTGTTCAGAACTTTCCATTAATACACATTCACATGTTAACAGGATATTCCATATGTATTTTTATTTTGTTGTATTTCAATTGGCTGTTTCTGTGACTTTCACTCATATCTATTAGTTCTATATGTTCTTTGTCCTCCCTTCACAAAATTTGTCACACAAAATTAAATTTCAAAAGCATAGTTATTTTTTTTTTTTTTGCTACACTTTTTCCTTTCACATTGACTTAACTCCTGCTACTATTTATACTGAGCACAGGCATGGCTGTATGGTTAGGAAGTTAGTTTTATAATCACATAGTTTGGGGTTTAATCACACTATGCAGTTCCTTAGGCAAATACATCTAATACATTAGGATTAACTTAGCGCCACATAGCAACAACAACATTCCCAACAGACTACATATTAATCAGCTTTGACTCATCATACAGATAGTTGTATAGTGACAAAACTCTGATTAAGAAGATTACTGCCAGAGATCTAAATTTTGAAGTCATTATTAATTGCCCTTTATATACTAGATGCAACAATAGCTGCCATCATCATCGTCATCATCATTTAACGTCCGCTTTCCATGCTAGCATGGGTTGGGCGATTTGACTGAGGACTGGTGAAACCAGATGGCTACACCAGGCTCCAATCTGATTTGGCAGAGTTTCTACAGCTGGATGCCCTTCCTAACACCAACCACTCAGAGAGTGTAGTGGGTGCTTTTATGTGCCACCGGCACGAAGGCCAGTCAGGCGGTACTGGCAATGACCACACTCAAAATGGTGTATTTTACGTGCCACCTGCACAGGAGCCAGTCCAGGGGCACTGGCAACGATCTCGCTTGAAAATCCTTTCACATGTCATGGGCACAAGTGCCAGAAAGGCGATGCTGGGCACAGGTGCTATCCTGATTTTGCAAGCTGAGTTTCGTGTCCAATGAAAGAGACGACATTGGCATGGGTGCCAGTCGTTGAAGTGGTTATGAAATTCACATTGTAATTATGTTATTTCAGGCTCAATCTCCACTGTTCAACATTACAGCTTGAACAATTAGCTAATAGTCAAATGAATTTGCTTGACTCTTCAGCATTTAAAGCAGCCGTATCCAGCCCAAATATTTTACCTATTTTATGTTATTTTATGTTAAAACTGATCAGATATAACTTCTCACACCTACAACGTCATTCTAAAAAATATTCAAATTCATCATTAAAGTCTCAATACTTCAAGATAATGCATGATTAATTTAAAACAACTTGAATAAATAATCAATACTTTTGACAAAAAATTCAGAATGCTAATGGGTTAAGTGAGAGTTGTGGTTTCAAATACCACAGAAGATAGAAAATGCTCTTTTAACCAAACTGCTGATTCTTATATAGCATGAAATACTTTAAAACATGATAAAAAGGTATTACTTGATTAGAGAGCATAAATCCTCAATAGTTTAGAAATTAAACATTTAACTCTTTAGCATTTTAGTTTCCACTAAACAGCCATAAAAACAGGCTTCTTTTCAGGAGTGACAAGATTCTGTAAGCAAGCTTGCATGGAAAACAAACATAGGAATAGAAATAACTGCCTGAGGAGTTATTACTTAGAGGGGTACTTCTATTGATACTTTAATATTCAGATTTCTCTGCCAAACGTATTGCATATTTATTCACATTATTTTGAAGTAAACACACATTATTTTGTAGCTTCAAGATTTCAATAGTGTGTTTGTATATTTTTAGAATGACATTGTAGGGTAGGTATGTGTGTGTGGTTGGATATGGTTAGTTTTAACAGATAGAATATTTGGCCTGGATATGGCCAGGTTAAATGCTGAAGTGTCAAATATGAAACAATCTAAGAAATTTTCTTTCTGCCTTGGGTATGGTATACTGTGCACTTTTCGAAGATATGTTTTAAACATGTAATTTTAAATACGATAGTGTTTTAGATGCATACATACTTGCCTCTGTGTGTGTGTGTGTGTGTGTGTCATAGCTTCCCAAAGTGGGCAATCTCATCCACTGGTGGGCGATTTCAACTTACAGGTAGGTGATGGGCGAATTTCTAGAAAATGGTGGGTGATTTGAGATTTTGGTGGGCGATATGAACATTTTGTGGATGACAATGAAATTTCAGAAATTAAGTCTGCATTTACTGATATCTAGGCATGCCTAGAATCAGGATGCTCTTTTATCATTTTGACTTGTTTATCAATCGAATATTTTTGTCACAGTCATTGCGATGGTTGTCATGTGTGCTAAAAATAGCAGCCAAATAGGCTTAGGCCTTAAATCACACTCCACCCCAATTTTTTTTTTTTTTTTTTTTTTTTTTTTGCTATAATTGTATGAAGTCCCACGTATAGAATTCAAATTCGCAAACATTTTCTGAAGATTAAAAAAATAAAAAAGATATGAGCAGTTAAATGTTGTGCGTAATTCTATGGGTTCGTGTCAAAACACAAGTGCTATTTTCAGGATGCTGACAAAATGTGCAATCATGCACAAAATGACAGCTTTGAAATCGTGTTTCTTGACTGGGTAAAAATGATCAAACTTTAAACCTCAGTAGCGTGTTGAATGTTTATACTGAGGAAAGGGAATAAATCCAAACAATAAATAATCACTACTGTACTGTCAACAAATTTTCTTGACTGGAGGCATCAGTAAAGTGAAAATGTGAAAACAAATTTCTACAGATGGCATCAGAAAGGCAGTATGGTATTCCCAAAGAGAAGTCAATAGAGAAAAGTCAGATGACACGTCCTTACTGGAACAAATACGGATCTAGTTCGTTTGGTTGCCAGCATTTCAAAAATTAAAGTTTATCGAAAATCTTAAAGTTTGGCACATTAATGTACCTTTTCAACTTTTTCCAGAAAAATGTTTTTAAAAGTTTTTTCTGGAAAAAGTTGAAAACTCCAGCAATTTAACTTGGAAAGGTACATTAATGTGCCAAACTTCAAAATTTTCGATAAACTTTAAATTTGAAATGCTGGCAGCCAAACGAACTAGATCCATATTTGTTCCAGTAAAGAAGTGTCATCTGACTTTGCTCTATTGACTTCTTCTCTTTGGGAATACCATACTGCCTTTCTGACACCATCTGTAGAAATTTGTTTTCACATTTTCACTTTACTGATGTCTCCGGTCAAGCAAATTTGTCGACAGTACAGTAGTGACTATTTATTGTTTGGATTTATTCCCTCTCCTCAGTACAAACATTCAACATGCTACTCCAGGAAACTAGTAAACAGGAGAATGGCAAGTTAATTGTATTGCTTGTTACTAAGTCTGGGAAGTCTCACACAATTGGAGAAACATTACTTTGTCCAGTGATCGAAGAAGTTTTGCCAACCGTTATGCACGAAAAACCCGATAACATTATGAAGAAGATCTCACAATTTCTTTATGCATTGATGGAATGGCCAATGATGTCAAACATCAGTTCATTAATATTCTCCAGCGTTCTGAATTTTCTATACAAGTGGATGAGTCAACTGTTGTGGACAATCAATGTTTGATGATGGTATATGTTTGGTATTTCGACGAAGACCTTCAATCTTGTGAGGAAATGCTGTTCACAGAGGAATTAGCGCTTGATTCAAAAGGTGCAACTATTTTTCACACTCTCAAGTCTTTCCTTTTTGAACAAATTATCTCACTCAGTAATATTCTTGTCTGTGTGTCTAATGGAACTCCTTCAATGATAAAAGAAATAGGGGGTTTTCATCTCTCCTAAAGCATGAAATTTCCCACCAGATACTATCTGTTCATTGCTTGGCATACAGGCAGCATTTAGTGGAAAAAATATGAACGATAGATTGAATGATGTGCTACAGTTAGTTATCAAGACTGTGAACAAATTGAAGTTCAATCCCTTGTCTGATTGAATTTTCCATCAACTCTGTCTGAGAAATGATAAGGACCATACTAAACTCTTATACCATACTGAAGTGTGGTGGCTGTCACAAGGAAACTGTGTTTTATACTTTGTTGAACTGTTTCATATAATCATATCTTTCTATGAAGATACTCCACTATCCACTTCATTGATGGCTGCAAGGTGTGATATCTTTGTGATATATTCACAAAATTAAATGACTTGAAAAAGTTATTTCAAGGAAACAGAAAAAACTCTTGTTGATTGTAAATCATTTATCACTACCTTCATTTCGAAATTGGTGTTGTATAAGACTAACATTTCAAAATGTCAATTCCATCAATTTCCACAACTTGATTCTTTGAAAGATGAATTGGTTTATGAAGATTTAAGTACATATCACAACTAACTACAATCATTGCACGATAACATGGTGGGGCAATTTCAAGATGTTATTGTGGTGAATATTCCAAATTGGTATAGCAATCCATTTGAGGTTGATGCAGTAGATTGTGAGGATAACATTCAGGAGGAATTGATAGAATTACAAAATGACAATGACGCCACAATGCGATATCGCTGTAATGGCAAAGAAGGTTTGTGGTACCATCAGAGTATATTGAATTCCTACCCCAATATGTTGAAACATCTGAAATTACTTTTGCTTGCCTTTCCTACCTCATACCTGGTTAAATTTGGTTTTAACCATGTTGAAACTTTACTTACCCGCAAAAGAATTGGACTGGATGTGACTCACATAGTAGACTTGCGGCTAAAGTCAACAAGTTTGGAACTGAATGTATCTGCACTAACTGCATCGCACCAGACACATGGATCTCATTAAAAAGTTTTATTCTTTATCTTTATAATACAATCATTAATTATTTTTGCATTGGTAGTTCTGATCAATGGCTCATTTGAGGAAAATGAAAATCAATATAAAAGAAAGCGCAAGTTTCCAGAAGTTAATCTGTCTGTATAATATGGAGTTAATGTTAGAATTTTATTCACACTAATGGCAAAATTAAACCCACATTAAGGGATTTGTAAACAACTTCATATTTAGTCCAAATGGCACTAGCAGGGCAATGACTCTATGATATAGTGTGTGTGTCAAATGATACAAGGAAGTGGGATTCCTGGGGGATTTTATCTTGGGGAGGTTGTGTCTGGGGTGTTTTTACACAGGTAGGTGACGGAGCTGTTTTTAGCCAATCGGTGGGCGATATTGCAATTTGGCGTGAAAAGTTTGGGAAACACTGATATATATATATATATATATACATACGCACCACAGAAAGAGAGATAAATAGAAAGAGTTAGAGGGAAAAAGAGGTAGAGAAATAGAGAGAAAGAGATAGAAATAAAGAGAGAGTAATAGATATAGATACAAGAGAGAGAGATAGAGAGAGAGAGAGAGAGAGAGAGAGAGAGAGAGAGAGAGAGAGAGAGAGAGAGAGAGAGAAGGAGAGAGAGAAGGGAGGAGAGAGGGGGGGAGAGAGAAGGAGAGAGAGAGAGATAGAGAGAGAGAGAGAGAAGGAGAGAGAGAAGGAGAGAGAGATAGATGGAGAGAGAGAGATAGAGAGAGAGAGAGAGAGAGAGAGAGAGAGAGAGATGTTGAAAAAAGACTGAAGGAGAAAGAAAAACAATTTGATGTGACAATTTGTATTTGTTTTTGTACCTCTTACTCAACTACCTCTCTATTATACATGTCAGTCTTTCTACATCATTTTTCTTGACTCAACCCTGTTTTACTTTCAGAGAACATTGAGCCCAAGAGGTTTTGGTTCATGCATTATTCTGGGTTACATCTGCATCTTTTTGAGAAATAGCAATATTGTTTCAAGACAAACTTACAAATATCAATGTTTTTATAGATCAAGAGTACACTTTTTTATTTTGAAAGTAAAACAGGTAGAAAAGTTATAATGGTGCATAATATATTCTAGGTTGTAAACTGTCAAAAGAAAAGAACCTGAAACTGACTAATGATGTCTTCATTTCTGTGATGTCTAGATTTCTATGTCCTTATGTTTAACTAACTTTCAAACAGCTGCATTGAAAAGCTGTCAGTGAGTGGGCTGTATTCTGCAATAAAAATGTCATATCAAGATATAAAAAAAGTAACTATGACCATTTTTATGCAAATTTGTGCACTAAATGCCAATGAGATTTATTATTTGTTTTAATCGTTTAACATTTAAAAGGGCCATATCAACCTCAAATATTTTATCTGTTTTATGTTCAAAGCAGCCAAATCCAGCCTCTTGCATTGTCATTTTAAAAATAAACAATCCTATTCTCAAAGCTACAAGATAATGCATGATTAATTCAAAGCAACATAAATAAATAAGCATTATATTTGACTGAGTAATCTGAATGCTAAAGAAGTTAAAATGGTGAGCTGGCAGAACTTTCCATGACCCTCATTATTAATACACATTCACGTGTTAACAGGATATTCCATATATTCCAAATTAGAGGAGCTAATTTCAAGTGGACAAGTTAATTTAGGTGAAGATAAAGCTGATCTTTGCTCATAAGGGATAACTATGGATGTTTCACTTTATTAAACCTCATCAGCATAATATAATCTGATTGAAGTTGCTTGATCAGTTGACAGATATTTTACATATAGAAAGAATAACAAATAATTTTTGTCCAAATGAATTTACATAACTAAAATAAAATGAGGTAAAGGAAGTAAATGAAATGGACTAGTGGCTTGAAGTTGGAGAAATAAGTTAAGGATTAATAAATTGAATTTAATACACACACACACTTTAAAAGGATTTTCTTAGTTGAGAAAAGAAATTTACTACTGCAGTAATTATTAACAACATGCCCTAAGAAAAAAGGGAATAATTAAGAAGATATAATTAATGTCTCAAATTCAGATGCTTAAGAGTAAGAAAAGTCTGATCTTTGCAGGTAGTGGACAAATAACTATGAATTTGTTTCAATATATTAGAATTGATCAAGGCAGCAGGCTGGTTGAATTGTTAACATACTGGACAAAATGCTTAGCAGTACTTCATCCATCATTACGTTCTGAGTTCAAATTCAGCTGAGGTTGATAAAATAAGCACCAGTTAAACACTGGGGTTGATGTAATCACACACTCCCACCCCGAAATAGCTGGCCTTGTGCCAAAATTTGAAAGTAATATATTAGAATTGATCAGCATACTATGCTCTATTTATCAAGCCTGCTAAATCATTTAGCTTTTTCTCTTATCTTTTACTTGTTTCAGTCATTGGACTGAGGCCATACTGGGGCACTACCTCCTTGAAGGGTTTAGTTGAACAAATCAACCCCAATACTTATTTGCTTTTAAATTTGATATTTATCCTTATTGGTTTCTTTTGCTGAACTGCTAAGTTACGGGTACATAAACAAACCAACACTGCTTATTAAGTGTTGTTAAGGGACAAACACAGACGCAAAGGCACATATATATATATATAGATTGATAAATAGATAGATATAGATAAAGAGAGAGATAACAGGTTTCTTTCAGTTTCCACTGATCAAATCCACTTCAGTTTCCACTGATCAAATCCATTAATACACATTCACATGTTAACAGGATATTCCATATGTATTTTTATTTTGTTGTATTTCAATTGGCTGTTTCTGTGACTTTCACTCATATCTATTAGTTCTATATGTTCTTTGTCCTCCCTTCACAAAATTTGTCACACAAAATTAAATTTCAAAAGCATAGTTATTTTTTTTTTTTTTGCTACACTTTTTCCTTTCACATTGACTTAACTCCTGCTACTATTTATACTGAGCACAGGCATGGCTGTATGGTTAGGAAGTTAGTTTTATAATCACATAGTTTGGGGTTTAATCACACTACGCAGTTCCTTAGGCAAATACATCTAATACATTAGGATTAACTTAGCGCCACATAGCAACAACAACATTCCCAACAGACTACATATTAATCAGCTTTGACTCATCATACAGATAGTTGTATAGTGACAAAACTCTGATTAAGAAGATTACTGCCAAAGATCTAAATTTTGAAGTCATTATTAATTGCCCTTTATATACTAGATGCAACAATAGCTGCCATCATCATCATCATCATCGTTTAACATCCGCTTTCCATGCTAGCATGGGTTGGGCGATTTGACTGAGGACTGGTGAAACCAGATGGCTACACCAGGCTCCAATCTGATTTGGCAGAGTTTCTACAGCTGGATGCCCTTCCTAACACCAACCACTCAGAGAGTGTAGTGGGTGCTTTTATGTGCCACCGGCACGAAGGCCAGTCAGGCGGTACTGGCAACGGCCACACTCAAAATGGCGTATTTTACGTGCCACCTGCACAGGAGCCAGTCCAGGGGCACTGGCAACGATCTCGCTTGAAAATCCTTTCACATGTCATGGGCACAAGTGCCAGAAAGGCGATGCTGGGCACAGGTGCTATCCTGATTTTGCAAGCTGAGTTTCGTGTCCAATGAAAGAGACGACGTTGGCATGGGTGCCAGTTGTTGAAGTGGTTATGAAATGATGTCTTCATTTCTGTGATGTCTAGATTTCTATGTCCTTATGTTTAACTAACTTTCAAACAGCTGCATTGAAAAGCTGTCAGTGAGTGGGCTGTATTCTGCAATAAAAATGTCATATCAAGATATAAAAAAAGTAACTATGACCATTTTTATGCAAATTTGTGCACTAAATGCCAATGAGATTTATTATTTGTTTTAATCGTTTAACATTTAAAAGGGCCATATCAACCTCAAATATTTTATCTGTTTTATGTTCAAAGCAGCCAAATCCAGCCTCTTGCATTGTCATTTTAAAAATAAACAATCCTATTCTCAAAGCTACAAGATAATGCATGATTAATTCAAAGCAACATAAATAAATAAGCATTATATTTGACTGAGTAATCTGAATGCTAAAGAAGTTAAAATGGTGAGCTGGCAGAACTATAAGCATGTCGGACAAAATGTTTTGTGGCACTTTGCCTGTCTTCATATTCTGAATTCAAATTCTTCTGAGGTTTTGATTATGCCTTTCATCTTTACAAGATCAATGAAATAAATCACCAGTTGAGCACCGAGGGTAATGTAATCAATTAGCCCCACTCCTTCAAAATTTTGAGCCTTTTAGCTATAGCGGAAAGGCCTATTTTTGTTCCACAATAACTTCAAATTCAATGATCTATCTTTTACTTATTTCAGTCATTTGACTGCAGCCATGCTGGGGCACCAACTTGAAGGGCTTTAGTCAAACAAATTGACCTCAGGACTTAGTAAAATAAAAAGAGCAGATATCTTCACTTGAGTGGGTTGCATTGCTTACACACATGACAGTAATATTGGGTACAAATACCTTTACATGGA
>NC_142934.1:26392296-26424646 GCF_046866305.1 Octopus bimaculoides
TCCCAGTTAGCCTTGCTTTGATATTGCTGCACCTCTTATGTGTCCATAGCTTATACCGGGTACATCTTATGGATTTTCTACCTACATCTTTTCTACAGATTGAGCAAGTCCATCTACCTGAAGGGATTTGTGATTTGTCTGCCTGCCTACTTATTAAGACTTTGGATTTTGGTAGATTGACTTTAAGACCCTTTTATTCTAGACCTTGTTTCCACACCTGAAACTTCTCTAGTTCTGATAGTGACTCAACTATTAGAGCAAGGTCATCAGCATAGAAAAGCTCCCAGGGGCCTCCTGTCTTGAATTCCTCAGTTATTGCCTGGAGGGCTATGACAAATTCTTCACTATACTTGTTGCCAACTCTCACCTGACTGACAGTATCCCTGTACATGGCTTGTACCACTCTCACTAACCACTCATCTATTCCTAGTTTCCACATTGACCACCAGATAAAGGATCAGGGGACCCTGTCAAAGGCTTTCTCCATGTTAACGAAAGCCAGGTACAGAGGTTTATCTTTGGCTAGGTATTTCTCCTGCAGCTGTATTACCAGAAATATAGCATCTGTGGTGCTTTTCCCTGGCACAAACAGCTGCCGGAGTGAAAGAATAGTAATTCTGATAATCAGATAGAATTGGGCACTGTGAAACAGCAAAAACTCAGGCTGCCAGCGTGAGAAAATATTAATGATAATAATGAGATTGAACTCTCAATGAAAAATGTTACCTTAGTCCACTGGATGTGGACAGCTGACACCTTGTTACATTCTCCAGCAAAGATACTGTGTTAAACATCAACAACAATAATAATGGTTATTAGCCACCTGGGTTCACACAAAGAGGAGGGCATTACAAAGTCAAGGTAAACACCAGAGAGGGTTTTTGGGGGTGTAAACAAAATGTAAGCAAAAGTATGATAGAATAAGTATTAAGCTTACAAAGAATAAGTCCCAGGGTCGACTAAAGGCGGTGCTCCAGCATGGCCGCAGTCAAATGACTGAAACAAATAAAAGAGTAAAGAGTAAAGAGAGGTCTTGTATTGAAAGCTTCCAGAACAGACCAGTCAGTTGATTTTCATCAATCCCCAGAGTTTCCCCAGGAATGTCATTGCTTTTGTCCTCCACTAATTCTCTATAGAACACCTGTGTGGAATTTCTACCAACCTCATTTTCTGACTGGTAAAGGATTGTGTGCACTTTGGTGAAATTCCAGACACCAAATGAAGTGGGGGTTTTTTGTGAGTGTTGGTTATGTTCTTGTTGTGGTTTTGATGGTGTTGTTGATATTAATAGATGGTTAAGAGATAGATTTTCAGTCTATCCTTTGTGCCTTTTGGCTTTTAACTTGTGGTAGCCATTTTGTGAGTTGCTTTTCCTCTTCACTTCTGCATATCTTTTGTAATTGTTACATTTTGTTCCCTTTGCTCATTGTGGTTTCTGAATCTGCCAAGTCTATGGTGGTGAGAAAATTGTTTACTGAACTGCAACAGTTGGTTTCCTCTCCTGCTATAGTTATTGGGACTGCTCTCCACCACTGCTATTGTTAGGGTTACTACTATATTTGCTGCTGCTACTACTGATACTGTTTCTTTATTATTGTTGTGATACATCTGTTGCTACTGTCAATGGTATAGGTTTTGTTATACCTGCGACAACTGCAAATACAATACCAACAAAGGCAATGTTGGCTTTCTTCCTTCTTCCCTCAATCGTTGTGGACAGAAGGCCTTCAAGTAGTTGTTGCTCCCACATGTATGGAACCAAGTTCTGCTAACTACCATCATGACCTGCAGTTGTGCTTCCTTTGGCAATATAATAAAGTTGGGAATTTTGTCCATAGTTTCTAGTTTTATTTGGATTGAGTTCTCCACTCCAGTCCCAAACCGATTTTCTATTCAATGTTTTTAATATCAAATAGGGAGTTAGGCCTTCTATTACAACATATTCTACTACTCACTAGGAGTGTAAATCAAGTGGCACATCTGATATTTTAACCTCTGTGATGACCAAAGTATGTGAGAAGGAGCTTAGGTCCTCAAATTTGCATAAGAAAATAGAGTATTTCTGAGACAGAACTTCTGTGAGGAATTTCACTATTATGCAGTCATATTGCTTACTTGAGTTACAAAAATTTATGTTGCTTCATATTCCTCTTAGACATTGTAGCCATCAAATAGTATTCAAACCAATCATATCTAACCCAAATATTCTACCTTTTTTATGTTCAAACTGGCAAGATCAGGTCTCTCACATCTGTCCTACATTGACATTATAAAAATAAACAATCACATCACTGAAATCTCAAAGCTACAAGATAATGTATGATAAATTGAAAACATTGTGAATAAATAAGCATTACATTTGACAAAGAAATCTGAATGCTAGAGGGTTAGCCAACAAGTTAAACAAATGATTGATTAGTTAGTTAGATAAAAGAGCAGAATTGAACCAGTAATGTGTTATTAACATTGGTGTAATGACTCTTTCTAGACACAACAAAATTTCTTTCAGCACATGGATTCATATAAAGAATCTTGCAAACCAAATACAAAAACAAAACTTGTTTGTTTTTGTTGTTCAAAATTTCAAAATTATGCACCAATAATACTTAACCCTTTAGCATTTGAACTGGATGTATCTGGCACAAATATTCTACCAGTTTTACATTCAAACTGGCTAGATCAGGCTTCTCACATCTATTCTACATTTCCATTCTAAAAAAAGCTATTAAATCATTGAAATCTCAAAGCTATAATATAATGTATGATAAATTGAAAACAATGTGAATAAATGACAGAGAAATCTGAACATTATTGGGTTAATAGTCATACAGCAGTATGTATTAACTCTTTTGGCAGTTCTTTCCAATAGTTACAAAGAAACTGCCAGCTGAATTCCTCTATTTTCTCATTTCCTAAGTTTTTTCTGCTTTGTTCAAGTTCTTGTGTTTGTTTTCCATGGAAACTTGTTTATGGAATTTTGTCACCCTTCAAAAGACATTTGTGTTGTTGCTACTGTTCTTGGTGGTAGTGGTGAAGTTTTCAGAAATCAGAGTGAATGTGTTAATGATGATGTCTGTGGTGGAAGAAGAAACCGTTGAGGTGGTGGTTGTGAACACAGTATTTTTTCATTGATGTAGTTTATCATTTCTGAAGAATCCTTGCTATTGCACTGTGGCTGTTGTTGTTAACTGCATTTATTGCTTCTACCATTCTCTCTTTCATTATGGTTGTTGGTGGTGGTACAACTATTTTAGCTCAACATTATAATTGCTGTTGTTGTATTTGAGGATGGTCATATTGCTAGTTTAACCAATAAAAACACACACACTGTATATTTGGTGTTAATTTGCTTCAGCTTTATATTACATTACATTACATTAATCCTATTTCGGCCAGAGTTCTTTCGTCACACTTCTGTGACCTCATCAGTGGTCCTTTGCTTTCTTCTTTCTTATGTGTGTCCCACCTTGCTAACTATCAGCTATTTTGTATTTTGTATTCCAAATTTACAGTGCGTGTGTTTTATTGGCTAAACTGGCTATATGATCATCCCCAAATACAACAACATCTGTTTCAACACACGATTTCACATCAAAAATCTTGCAAAACAAATATATAAACGAAATTATGATTGCTGTTTTTCTGATATTCTTTTCAAGATACATACTGTGTGGTCATGATGATGATGTTGCTGTTAATTTCAGGTGTTGATCTTGAACAGGTGGCAAACTTCCTGAATAGTACCTCTCTTTCACTTACTTTGCTACACTCTTTTTCACTCTCTCACTATAGTTTGTGTATGTGCATGTGTGTGTGTGTGTGTGTGTGTGTGTGTGTGTGTTAAATATTATAGTATTACTCTTTTACTTTTTTACTTGTTTCAGTCATTTGACTGCGGCCATGCTGGAGCACCGCCTTTAGTCGAACAAAATCGACCCCAGGACTTATTCTTTGTAAGCCTAGTACTTATTCTATCAGTCTATTTTGCCGAACCGCTAAGTTACGGGGACGTAAACACACCAGCATTGGTTGTCAAGCGATGGTGGGGGGACAAACACATTCACACACATACATATATATATACATATATACGATGGGCTTCTTTCAGTTTCCGTCTACCAAATCCACTCACAAGGCTTTGGTCAGCCCGAGGCTATAGTAGAAGACACTTGCCTAAGGTGCCACGCAGCAGGACTGAACCCAGAACCATGTGGTTGGTAAGCAAGCTACTTACCACACAGCCACTCCTGCGCCTATTGTTCACTTTTGTCTTGTTTTTATTACGAAAACAAAAAAAATCAAGAATTCA
Source organism: Octopus bimaculoides (assembly GCF_046866305.1). Classification (NCBI taxonomy): domain Eukaryota; kingdom Metazoa; phylum Mollusca; class Cephalopoda; order Octopoda; family Octopodidae; genus Octopus; species Octopus bimaculoides. The sequence goes on from NC_142934.1 coordinate 26,396,606, forward strand.
ATATTGAAAAAAGTTTCAAAATGTTTAGCATTTCGTTTGGAGCGTTGCTACTTAAAACTAATCCTTTTTCACACTTAGCAGGTGAGCTCTTCCTCAAAGCAGGGAGAATATTCCAGCAGATGAGCACCTGGAAAGGGTAGCTAAAAATCAGCATGGTTTCCCATTCTGCAGATGATAATGATGATGATGACAATGACAAGAGCAGTAGCAACAACAACAACAACAACAACAGTAGCAGCAGCAACAACAATAGAAACAACAACAGTACCACCAGCAGCAGCAGCAGCAGCAGCAACAATGACAACTATATTGAACTTTCTATTGAACTTTGCATTTTCATATCTTCCTTCTTCAGCCAACCACAACCAGCTTTTGTGTTCAGAATTTTCCATGTCCTTCTTTGTTAAGTATTCTAATGATAACCATGACAACGACAATGACAATGATAATTTTTATATCCTGGTGTAGGACATATAATTTAATGAAACAGTGGGGAAAGAAAGTATTTACACTACGCAATACTTATTACTATTACATGAGACTCAACACTCTCAATCAACAACTTACAATAAACTGCTAACCTTAGTTACCGACGACTCAACAGTTGTCTATCTAACCCTCCAATGGTGTGATGGGATTTGTGTATGTGTATCTTACATCTGGCAGTTGTGATAGTGCTATCCACCCATGTAATTTCTTGGCACAGACTGACTAAGAAGTGTAAGAGAAGACAAACAAATGTGCACCAGGATTTACTTGATGCAAACATGCACATGTAAACATATAAAGACAGAAATTTATGAAATGTGGGGCATGTAGAAGGTTAACATGCTTGCAATATTGCCTTGGGAACATTAACAGCTTAAATAAAAACAGATTATCAAGTTTGAAATTTAGATGTGTACAGAACTTTGTTAGATGTCAATTTTTAGAAACAGCTTGGATTCTGAGAGAGAGAGAGGGGGGAGAAAGAGAGGGAGAGAGAGGGGAGGAAGAGAGGGAGAGAGAGGGGGAGCGAGAGGGGAGGAAGAGAGGGAGAGAGAGGGGGAAGAGAGGGAGAGGAAGAGAGAGAGATAGACAGAAAGACAGCAAAAGAGAGAGAGAGAAAAAAACAGACAGAAAGAAGGGGAGAGAGAGAGAAACAGAGACAGACAGACAGACAGAAAGAAGGGGAGAAAGAGAGAAACAGAGACAGACAGACAGACAGAAAGAAGGGGAGAGAGAAACAGACAGACAGACCAAAAGAATGGGAGAGAGAAAGTGGGGTGAGAGAGAGACATACAGAAAGAAGGAGAGAGAGAGAAACAGACAGACAGAAAGAAGGGGGTGAGAGAGCCAGACAGAGGGAAAGAAGGGGAAAGAGAGAGAGATTGGCAGAAAGAAGGGGGTGAGAGAGCCAGACAGAGGGAAAGAAGGGGAAAGAGAGAGAGATTGGCAGAAAGAAGGGGGAGGGAGAGAGATACAGAAAGAAGAGGAGAGAGAGAGAGAGAAAGAGAAGAATCGATTTCCAGTACAGGGCTGATTCTTTACTTATTGACCCTTATAAGATAAAATGCCAAGGTGATCTCAATGAGATTTGAACTCAGCATGCAGAAAGCCAAAATTAAATACTATAAACAATTTATATAATGCTCCAATAGCTCAGTCAGTTTGCTGTTTTGAGTCGTTTAACGTCTGCTTTCCATGCTGGCATGGGTTGGACGGTTTGACTGAGGACTGGCGAGCCAGATGGCTGCACCAGGCTCTAATCTGATGTGGCAGAGTTTCTACAGCTGGATGCCCTTCGTAATGCCAACCACTCCGAGAGTGTAGAGGGTGCTTTTACATGCCACCGGCACGAGGGCCAGTCAGGCAGTACTAGCAATGGCCATGCTCAAATGGTGTTTTTTATGTGCCACCTGCATGGGAGCCAGTCCAGTGGCACTGGCAATGACCTCACTCGAATGCTGTTTTTCAAGTGCCACCGGCACAGCAAAAATATCACAAAAACTGTTACTCAGGATGGTCATGTTTAGTCATCAAACATTGAAAAGGTTGCAAGATGCAACAAAATTTTCAGAAAAAATAAATAAGTAAATGAGTGGAAATCGAACCGCTGAGTGTGTTAAGTAATAAGTCACTAAAAGAGAATGACTCTCCCCAGACACAATAAAATATGCTTCAACACTCGAACTCACATGAAGAATCTCACAAACAAAATACAAAAATGAAATATATATATATATATATATATATATATACATATATATATAAGAAATAATTGAGATTCAGATGAATTAGGTACTTAAGTTGAAGTACCAAATCAGTGCAGTTTTATCTGTACAACTCAAACAAAATAAGGTGAATAAAATCAAAATAAGCAACAGGATATCAAGAGATGATGCAGTACGACCGTTTCAAGCAGCTCCATTTAATTGAACAATGCAATCATTACATCAATTTAAATGCAGGACTATCCTCAGCTTCATAAATAAATAAATAGAATTTTTAATCAGTTGGACACATTAATGTAATTTTACTCAAATGCTCTAATAGACCAAGAAGACAGAAAGAGTTCATGTTGCCACTAATGTAGCTAAGAATATACTACACTTTTAAGAACTGCATGAAGTTTGTTGGGGTCATAGCTTGTAAAGGATTGTGGTTCATTTTTAATTTATTAATCTTTTTATTAACTACCAAATCTAAGACTAGAGGACTGTGTCTATTTAGAATGGAGGGCAGGAGTGTGTTGACAGCATATAGCTGTGTGTGGTCATAAATATTGTCAAGATTTCTAGGATTAGTACAAAGTAACTGTCTATAAAGGAGGCTGGGTAGGGGAAGACCCTCAAATCAAGATGTTAATTACCAGTTAAAGGGACAAGATGCTAATAAAACCTATGATGAAATTACAGAGGAAATTATCATGGGGTACTATGGGTGATTGTATATAAACAATATTGTTATGTTGTATAAAGATAAAATTTAAGATTATTAAAAATGATATTATAACCAAAATAGATAAAATGTGTATATATACCAATTTTCAACATTAGAAAGGGAAGAATTAGTTTAATATTCATTCATGTACTTAATTATTTGTGAAGGTACATGGCTCAATGGTTAGAGCGTTGAACTTATGATCGTGAGGTTGTGAGTTCAAATCCAGGACCGGGCTGTGTGGTGTGTTCTTGAGCAAGACACTTTATTTCACGTTGCTCCAGTTCACTCAGCTGTAGAAATGAGTTGCTGCATCACTGATGCCAAGCTGTATTGGCCTTTGCCTTTCCCTTGGATAACACTGGTGATGATGATGATGATATATATATCCTTCCTCTCTATTAGGAGGCGCAAGAACTTACAGATGGATATACACACATGATGGAAACTTCCACTTACCAAATTCAAGTCTTTGGTTGGCCCAAGGCTATAGCAGGAGACACTTGCCCAAGATGCCATGCAGTGGGACTGAACTCAGAATCATGTGGCTTGGAAGCAAGCGTCCTAACCACCCAATGATGCTTATCATCGTTATTTAACATCCTCTTTCCATGCAGGATACCATTCCTAATCCCAACCACCTTACAGAGTGGTTGGCATTATGAAGGGATTCAGCTTTTCTACTTGATGACTGGGTCGGTTTATTTACATCTCCATATATATACATATATATATAGTTATATATATATATATATATATATATATATATATATATATATATATATATATATATATATATATATCATCATCATCATCATTTAACGTCTGCTTTCCATGCTGTTATGAGTTGGATGGTTTGACAGGAGCAAGCCAGGCAGAAACCTGCACCAGACTTCTGTGTATTTTGGCAGGGCTTTTATGGCTGGATGCTCTTCCTATATATATATGTATATATATATATATATTCTTTTACTCTTTTACTTGTTTCAGTCTTTTGACTGTGGCCATGCTGGAGCACCGCCTTTAGTCGAGCAAATCGACCCCAGGACTTATTCTTTGGAAGCCTAGTACTTATTCTTTCGGTCTCTTTTGCCGAACCGCTAAGTTACAGGGACATAAACACACCAGCATCGGTTGTCAAGCGATGTTGGGGGGACAAACACAGACATACAAACACATACACACATACATATATATATATATACATATATACGACAGGCTTCTTTCAGTTTCCGTCTACCAAATCCACTCACAAGGCATTGGTCGGCCCGAGGCTATAGTAGAAGACACTTGCCCAAGATGCCACGCAGTGGGACTGAACCCGGGACCATGTGGTTGGTAAGCAAGCTACTTACCACACAGCCACTATATATATATATATATATATATATATATATATATATATATATATATATATATATATATATATATATATATATATATATATATATATATATATATGTATATATATATATATATATATATGTATGTCCCTCTCGACTCAACATCTCCCCAGCCGAACTCTCGGCCCTTCGATCCCTCCGACGCCGCACGGACATCATCATAAAACCGGCTGATAAGGGTCGAGCCGTGGTGGTATGGCGCGCGGACCTCTACAAGGCCGAAGCTCTCCGTCAACTTCGAGATACCTCATTCTACCGCCCTCTGCCCTCCGACCCCACGCCCAGCTACCAACAGACTGTGTCCTCCACTATCCATGACCTCATCCTCTCCTCCTGTCTCCCCGCCACCACCTCCAACCTTATTGTTCACACCCCACGCACCCCCACCATTTACTTCCTCCCCAAGATCCATAAACCGAACAACCCTGGCCGCCCCATCGTCTCCGCCTGCAACTGCCCCACCGAGCTTATCTCAAAATACCTAGACCGTGTCCTCGCCCCCCTAGTGGCTTCTCTCCCTTCCCACATTCATGACACTAATCACGCGCTTCGTCTATTCAACTCTTTCTCTTTCCCTCCCGGCCCTTCTAAGCTTCTCTTCACTCTAGACCTCCAGAGCCTCTATACAGTGATCCCCCACGACGAGGGGCTGCGTGCCCTGAAGTTTTTTCTAGACCAACGCCCCAACCCACAACCCGACACCTCCACACTCATTCGTCTGGCCGAACTTGTCCTATCTCTCAACTGCTTCTCGTTCGCGGGAGATATCTACCAGCAGATCTCTCGGGAGTGGCCATGGGGACGAGAATGGGCCCCAACTACGCGAACCTCTTCGTTGGTTATGTTGAGGCCCAAATATTCTCCAGTTTCACTGGTCCTACTCCCGAACTATACAGTCGGTATATCGACGACTGTATCGGTGCCACCTCACACTCCCGCGAACATCTTGACTCGTTCCTCTCTTTCGTTCAGTCTTTCCATCCTGCCCTCCACTTCTCCTGTACTGTCTCTGACACCTCTGTCCCCTTTCTCGACATTTCGGTCAGCATCCTCCACTCCGCCCTTAGCACCTCCATCCACTACAAACACACAGACTCACACTCCTATCTCAACTTCTCCTCCTCCCACCCTAGACACACCAAACTTTCCATCCCCTATTCCCAATTCCTCCGTCTACGCAGACTTTGTAGCGACAACCATGTCTTTGAGACTCAGTCTCAACTCATGGCTCACCACTTTAGCCTGCGAGGATATCCACCCACCACCATCCACACCGCCCTTACCAGAGCACGTTCTGTGGACCGTGCATCTGCCCTCTCCCCCCAAACACGCCCTGCCGTTTCCCGCCTCCCTTTTCCCCTCACCTACCATCCCACCACCCTACCCCTCCAACGCTCCATTCTCCGAGCTTTTCGGCGCCTCCAGTCCGACCCCTCCACCTCCCACATCTTCCCTAATCTACCCCTCCCCTCCTTCAAACGAGCCCACAACCTCTTGGTCCACAGCTTCTTCCCCAACCCAACCTCCCAACCTGGCTCGTTCCCCTGCTCCCGCCCACGCTGCCGCACTTGCCCTTACCTCTCCAACACCACCCTCCTCACCAGCACCCATCACCGACCCTATCACATCACCGACTCCTTCACCTGCACTTCTACCAACCTCATCTATTGCCTCTCCTGCTCTCTCTGCCATTCTCGGTACATCGGACAAACGGGGCGCCGCCTGGCCGACCGATTCGCGGAACACCTCCGAGACATCAACGTTGGTAATGACACCCCGGTGTTACGCCACTTCCGCTCTGCCGGCCACTCCTTGCAGCAACACCTGTCTGTGTTTGGATTGTCCATGCACAGGGGCCATCCGGACTCCCGTTTGCGCCGTGAACAGGGATTGGTCTTCTCCCTCCGATCCTTTGCGCCACATGGGCTCAACTCCACTCCCCTCTTCATCTAACCCCCTCCTCCTGTCTTTCTTCCCCCTCCCTCCTACCACCCATCTCTCCGCTCCCCCTCCCCTCCTGCTCCGACTCCTACTTCTTTGTATGTCTCTTCACCTCTCTTCACTCCTACTTCTCTTCCTACTTCTCTTCACTCCCACTTCTCTTCACCCCTACTCTTTCTCTCCTCTCTCTTATTCTCTCCTCTCTCTCACTCTCTTCTCTCGTACTCCGCCCCTCTCTCACTCTTACTCTCTACACTCTTACTCTCTTACTCTCTCACCTTTACTCTCTCACTCTCTTCTCTCTTTCCCTCTCTCTCACTCTTACTCTCTACATTCTTACTCTCTTACTCTCTCACCCTTACTCTCTCACTCTCTTCTCTCTTTCCCTCTCGCTCACTCTCTTTCTCTTTCTCTCCCCCATACCCCTCTTCCCTCTTCCCAATAAAAACCAGTTAGTGACTTGAGGACAAGTGAGTTAGTCACTTTGGTGACAACTCTTGAGTTGAGAGTGAGCTAACATCAGTTAGTGAACAGACCACTAGACTCATGGACGCAGGCAGACAAACGGCCAGAGGGAAAAAGAAAGACAACGTCCCACACTCTCTCACTCTCACTAGCTCTAATTCTGTTTTCTTATATACTTAAATGATAAACTTCTGGAAAGTTTTACGGACTTTGACTGTTCCAGTGATACCTTGGATCTGTAGTCTTCGAATCAGCTTTCTCTTTTCTGTTTTTTTAGAAGCTTAATTTCTCAAGTTTGGTATTTAGGCAGTTTGTTACATATCCCTGTGCTCTAATGATTACAGGTATAAACTTGAACTTGTAATCTGTGTAGAATAACTAGATTTCTCAATAGTTCAGCATAGTAATTTTCGCTTCCAGTGATCTTTAATTTTATGTCGACATCCACTGAGCAGCTGATTTCCACAACTGTGCACAATTTCTGTTCTTTATCTCAAATCATTATATCAAGTCTATTGTGTTTACATTTTATTGAGATTTTCACTGGGACATTTCACCAGTCCGTCTTCTGATTATGAGTGGCTATGGCCTCATATATACTGAAGGTTCTTATTTCTTTGGCCTCAGGATTATCCTTCCAACCGATCTCATTATAGAGTGTCCTAACAACAGCATCATGTCTCATCAGTAGATAATACCGCAATGACATTTTCGGTCAACTGCTTATGATGTGAGCGATATCTTCGGTGTTAAACTCTACAATGTCTGCATCGGTTATCACATTTTGGTGCTTTACTTGCATCCCCGTCCGTTTTGTTCATCAGGTATTTCGTTGATATTTACTATTCCTGGATTGCAAACGCACACCCTTCAAAATGGGAATTAGTAATCTGGGTTTTTGCCAATGATAGACTACTTTACGTATGTATGTATGTATGTATGTATGCATGTATGTATGTATGTATGTATGTACGTATATATGTATGTATGTATGTATGTATGTATGTATGTATGTATGTATGTATGTATGTCATTGTTCAGCTATATTTCAAGATTTCTTGCCAATAGAGAAAGAACTGGATTCTAACCTAGATCCAAGTCTTCTTCATTGGAATTTCAATATCAACAAGGTAATTTTGTATTTATGTATGTGTGTATGCATGTATGTATCTGTATAAATATATTTGTATGTTTGTTTTCATTTTGTTTTTCAAGGAAAAAAGTTGACAGTGACTAATAAGTTACGGATTACCATCCGTCATGAACAAATATGTATTCCGCTAAAAGTTATTTAATGTTAAATTGTCTTTATAAGTAATTTCACATAAAAACAAACATGAATGCTCGCACGCATGAATGCTTGTGCCTCGAGTTTGTGTGTTACAACAGGAAGTTTTCTGTGCGGTTTCGTTTAATACATAACTTTTAGAAAAATGACTCCAAGGAATTTCCCTCTGTTTACAGAAAATTGTAATGTAAGAGCATTTATAACATTCCAAATGAAATAAATTGTAAAATCTCGTATTATTTTCCTGTAAACAATATATTCAGTTTGTCCTACATTCGATCTAAATACACGTTCGTCATTCTTCCCATCTCCTTTCATTAGCTACTAATGAACAAGCGTAAGTATGACTGTGTTATTTACATTATTTACATTATTTACATTTGACAGATATTTGTCCTCATCTTGTTTGTTGTTAACACAACGTTTCGGCTGATATACTTTCCAGCCTTCATCAGGTGTCTTGTGGAAATTTCGAACCTGGGTTCTCATTCCTAAGATATTTTCCGATGCTATTATTATTATTATTATTATTATTATTATTATTATTATTATCATTATTATTATTATTAATATTATTATTATTATTATTCAGTAGTTTTATTTTTATAACGTGCTTTCACTTCACTACCGAGCGCAGCTCTGTGCGCCTTGGGTATGTGCTGTGGTTTGCTGTGGTGCTCTTATGTTTACTGTATTGAAAGTGTTTTGCGTAGAATGTGTGCAGTACCCAGTAGTGCAATTTTCTGTATGTTATATATATTTGTAAGTCCTGCTATTTTTGTTATGTATTTGTCTGAATATTTTTTTATTATACCTAAGGCACCTACTATGATAGGAATTGTTTCTGTTTTTAGATTCCACATTCGAGTTATCTCTATTTCCAGGTCTTTGTATTTTGAAAGTTTTTCCATTTCTTTTAGAGGAACGTTGTCATCTGCTGGTATTGATATTATTATTATTTTATGTTTGACTTTTGTTTTGCATTTGTACAAGTTGGATCCAAGTCTCACCCAGAGACCTCAAGAGACAACAAGTTAGAAGTTCATGTAGGTGTTATGCCTAGGGTACCATATATTTGGATTTGTACAGTTTTGTTCAAGTGAATGTTTAAGAAACCATAAGAAAATTATGTTTGCTTTAAAATTTGAGATCACATAGACAGTATTTTACGTAGGATATGGGCAGTTCCCATGAGCACTATCTTTTGGACTTCAGCCATTTTGGGGTTTCCTGGTATCTGAGCTAGGTAGTAATCAGCCCGTTTCGCTGTCATTCCCAGGGCACCTATGACAATAGGTATTGTTTTCGTCTTCAGATTCCACATTTTGCTAATTTCTATTTCAAGATCTTTATATTTGCTCAGTTTTTGGTAGGTCTTGACAGATACGTTTATATCAATTGGGACAGTCATATCAATGAGGAGGCATGATTTTTGTCTGAAGTCTTTCAGTATGATGTCTGGCCTATTTGCGTCTATCTTTCTGTCAGTTTGAATGGTGAAGTTCCAGAGGAGTGCAATGTGATCATTTTCAAGTACTGGGGGTGGTTTGTGTTCCCACCAGTTTTTATCATGGGGCAAGTCCAGGTTTTTGCATATTACCCAGTGAATATATTGTGCAGCTCTATCATGCCTGTTGAGATACTCTGTAGGCGCAAGCAGACTGCACATGGAGACAACATGATCGATGGTCTCATTTTGTTGTTGGCATATACGACATAATGGGGAGCTGCCGTTCTTTAATATGTTGGCCTGGTAGTTCTTTGTAGGTAGGCATTGATCTTGGGCTGCTATGATAAACCCCTCTGTTTCTGATTTCAATCCAGAGGCCATTAACCATTGGTGGGTAAGGGCTTTGTCAATATCTGCATTATTCGCTCTCTTTGGGTATTTGCCATTGAGAGGTTTTCCATGCCATTTTTCAGTCATAATAGCTAAGGCAGCAATTTTAGCACGGGTTTTCAAGCGCTTAGCTTTTTCTGTAGGTGTTTCTAGTTCGTCTAATTCTTGAATTTGTTGCAATTGGAATTCACTTAGATATTCCTTTGCCTGCTTTGTTACTGAGTAAGATGCTTTCTTGCTTTCATATTTTAAGACAAGTTTTAGCATCCAGTCCTCAGAGTTTTTCATATAGGTGTCTAGGCCAATTGTGGCTACCTTCATTGATAATGCCAGCTGTAGTAGTCCTCGACCTCCCTCTTTTCTTGGCAGATAAAGACGTTCTATATCTGCCTTAGGGTGGTGCATTCTATGCATTGTCAACAGTTTTCGTATTTTTCTGTCAACATTACATATTTCAGTAATTGACCAGTTAACGATGTTGAAACTGTAAGTCACGACTGGTATGGCTAGAGCATTGATCGCTTCGATCCTGTTTCTCGCGTTCAGCTCTGTCTTCAGTATTGCTCTCACCCTGCGATAACATTCTCTTCTGATCCTTTCCCTCATCACTGAGTGCTTGATATTGTCCCCTTCAATTACCCCTAGGTATTTGTAGCTCTCCGCTGGTTCTAACTCTTTTATGACATTTTGCTGGTCAAGGTTCACATTAGATGTATTTGTCATTTTTCCTTTGATAAAGATAGCTTTTGCACATTTATCAAGGCCAAATTGCATCCTGATGTCATCACTGAATTGTTTAACAATCGCTAGTAGGCCTTTGAGTTGTTGGTCATTTTTTGCAAAGAGCTTTAAATCATCCATGTAAATGAGATGATTTATATTTTTATCAAATATTTTATAACCATACTGTGCATCATTGAGCAATTTTGAGAGCGGTATTAGGGCTAGACAGAAGAGGAGTGGTGATAGTGAGTCACCCTGGAAAATGCCACATGAAATTCTTACATCTCCAGCATTTAGAGATTCATTGTCATTGTTCAACATCAGTGTGGTTCTCCATGATCTCATACTTACAGATAAAAAGTTTCGCAGAGTAGGAGCTATTTTATACATTTCCAGACATTTCCTAATCCAGCTATGTGGTAGGCTATCAAAGGCCTTTTTATAGTCTATCCAGGCTATTGACAAGTTTTTGTGTCGCTTGTGACAATCTTCTAAGATCATCTTATTGATGAGTAGCTGATCTTTACAACCATAAGATCCACGTTTACATCCCTTTTGCTCATTAGGGAATATGCTACTTTCTATTAAAAAACTATAGGTGTACTCGGTTAGGACAGATGTTAGCGTCTTATACATTGTTGTTAAGCAGGTTATGGGGCGATAATTTTTTGGTTCGTTTGTTTCCTCATTTTTTGGAAGCAGGAATGTTAAACCATTAACTAGCCAAGAGGGCATCAAACTAGGATTTTGCAAAACATCGTTGTAAAGTTTTGTTAGCAGTTCATGGCTTTCTGGGAAGGCATTCAACCAGAAGTTAGGAATTTTATCCTTTCCTGGAGACTTCCATTTGCTTGACCTCCTGAGAGCAGATCTTATATCTTCTACCCTGACCCCCTCCCACTTTTGCTCCTCTAAGGAGTCTAGGTCTGTAGCTATTCTATCAATCCAAGGGGCCTTTTCATTGTGTGTTTTATCTTCTGCCCAGATTTTATTCCAAAATTCTTGCACTTCTTCTTTTGATGGGACAGACTTTATTGTTACTGGTGTTTTCCCTATCTTCCTGTAGAAATTTTTGGGGTTATTTTTGAACATGTTATTATCTCGGAAGAATTTAACACGCTTTTCATACCTTGCTATGCGGGCAGCTTTAGCACATACCTTTTGCTTGATGGTTTCTATGGTGGCATCAATGTCAACTATGGTTTTCATGTTATATTTTTTCTTTAGTTTTTGGGTCTTTGTAGGTTTGATACTCTTGTCAAATTTAAGGTTTTTCAAACATTCTATGTCAGATCTAAGCAGCTTAATTTGGTGTTGAATGCGTTCTTGCCAAGAAGGCTTTTTGTGGGAGTGTTGTCTTTTTCTAATCTTTTCACCACATAGAATCGTTGAGATTCTTGCGGATGCATAGTACAGGTGGTTGAGATCTGTAATATCAACATCATTAGCTGAAATTATATCCTTAAGTGCAAGGCGGATTTTACCAATTATTTTCAGGTTTTGGTTAGAATTGCGAATTTTGGGGAGAGTGTCGCGTTCATTCATACTAGTTTCTTTAATTTTCAGCCATTCAATCATGATTTGATTTTTTAGATCATGTAGTTCTGTTGCGTCGATTTCTGTATGACTTCCTTCATCTATTTGATTTTCACCTGCCTTAGTGTTTATGGTTGGTTCAGAGAGTATTTTATTTTGCCTATCAGTTACCTTAACTCTTTCAATTATTACTGTATTTTCATCAGCCTTGGGCTGGTTTATAATTATTTCCTCTGTAGTATCTTCTTTAGCTGCAGTTTCATTCTTTTTATCCTTTACTGCTTGCTTAATTTGGTCAATCTCTATTTCAGTTAGTAATTTTTTTTTATAATGTTTCTTCTGACGTTGGCAAGTTTATTACTGTCTATGTAGGGTCTTACTGCAAGGTGTTTCTGTCTCCAGTTTAAGTAGGTTTGTACAGTATTAGATTTATCTGTAGGGAAATATATGGCACGGTAGAAGGCTCTAAGAACTTCTTTATTATCTTCCCTAGACCATTTTTCATTCTTTATCTTTTGGTTATTTGATGACGAGCATGGATGGCCATCTGTTGGAATATTCCGGTTGTGGGGTACTTCCAGCTCCTGTGTGTCGGGAAGATTTGAACCAGTAGCAGATTTCTCGTCTCGGATCTGGTTCATTATCCGAGTAAGTGGTCCTTTATAATCCGGTCTATGACCATTGCGGTTTATATTTTGTTTTATTAACAGTGAGGCATAACAAGCTTCGACGTTGACGCTAGGGGACGGATCTGTCTGTTTAGGGTAAGTTTTTTGAGACAACACCGTCTCCGAGCTTTCGTGACGTAGCTTCTTAAGGCTAGCAGATCTATTTCGAGTGAGTGGCCCTTTGTGATTCGGTCGATAACCACTCTGGTTTGTGATCTGCCTTGTTATCATTGAGGCATGACGAGCTTTGGCGTTGACATTCGGGGACGGATTTGTCTGTTTAGGGTCAGTTTTTTGAGACAACACCGTCACCGAGTTCTCAGCATGTAAACATTGCTCGTAGCGTAGTTTTTTAAGGCTAGCAGATCGGTATTCATCTGTATTTTTTTTGTTGATAGATTTATCTCCAGGCATAGTGTATTTTTGTGTGTGTGTGGCGTTTTGAACTTATGAATGGTTCACTGTCTGTATTTGTTCACAAAATGAAAATAAACAAAGAAGAAAGAAAAAAAGTTTTGGTTTTGCTTCGTTTGTGATATGTGTTTTCGTATCCGTAAGTGTGTCCTGTGATTTTTACGTAGTTCTGTAAACATTAAGATGCATGTGTAGTTCTATGGGTATCAAAACGTATATATCATTGTGTACACGTTCAAGTGTATGCGTAATTATTCAATATATGTACTTACTATTTTGTTCCATTTCTTTTTTTTTATATAGTTTGTAAACTTTCCGGTGTTGGTTTTGCGTGTGTGATCGCACGTGTTTCATTGAGACATCGTGCATAGGAGGTCCTGTGCTTTGTATTGCAGTGAAATTTCATTTTTTAAGAATAAAAATATTCTTAAAAAAATTATCTTCGTTAAAAGACCGCTTCCTTCAAATCTTCCACCGGTTCTTTTGGCTAATTCCATCGATGTTATTGGATTAGATATGTTTTTGTATAGGGAGCCCGGTGTAGCACATCCATGTTGTTATTCAGCCCGGTGCTATTATCATATTATTATTATTATTATTATTATTATTATTATTATTATTATTATTATTATTATTATTATCATTATTATTAATATTATTATTATTATTATTATTATTATTATTATTATTATTATTGTTATTGTTATTATTTTATTCAGGTCACTGCCTGGAATCGAACTCGGAATCTTGGCGTTAGTATGCCCGTGGGCATATGGCGTAGTGGTTAAGAACGCGGGCTACTAACCCCAAGATTCCGAGTTCGATTCCTGGCAGTGACCTGAATAATAATAATAATAATAATAATAATAATAATAATAATAAAAACTGAGCAAATATAAAGAACTTGAAATAGAAATTAGCAAAATGTGGAATCTGAAGACGAAAACAATACCTATTGTCATAAATGACAGCGAAACGGGCTGATTACTACCTAGCTCAGATACCAGGAAACCCCAAAATGGCTGAAGTTCAAAAGATAGTGCTCATGGGAACTGCCCATATCCTACGTAAACTACTGTCTATGTGATCTCAAATTTTAAAACAAACACATAATTTTCTTATGGTTTCCTAAACATTCACTAGAACAAAACTGTACAAATCCAAATATATGGTACCCTAGGCATAACACCTACATGAACTTCTAACTTGTTGTCTCTTGAGGTCTCTGGGTGAGACTTGGATCCAACTTGTACAAATGCAAAACAAAAGTCAAACATAAAACAATAATAATAATAATAATAATAATAATAATAATAATATTAATAATAATAATAATAATAATAATAAGAAGAAGAAGAAGAAGAAGAAGAAGAAGAAGAAGAACATCGAAAAATACCTTAGGAATGAGAACCCAGGTTCGAAATTTCCCCAAGACACCTGATGAAGGCTGGGGGGTATATCAGCCGAAACGTTGTGTTAACAACAAACAAGATGACAAATATCTGTCAAATGTGAATAAAGTAAATAATGTACATAATTCCTCATCTCTTAAATATAGAACTGTATATGACAGTGTTGTTAAAAATATCGCTTCGGCGCTATGTGAGTTATTTGAACACGCTTTTTTCAAGCTAGTCTTTAACTTTACCTCCTTGTTTCTGTTCTTTATGTCTTGTCTTTACGGGATTGTTCTCATTACTTTGCCTCTTAACTACCTCTCTCTCTCTCTCTCTCTCTCTCTCGCTCTCTCTCACTCTCTCTCTCTCTCTCTCTCTCTCTCTCTCTCTCGCTATTTACACCAGCTTTCTTTCTTTAAACTTTTACATTTGTAAGCACAACAAGACGCCACGATTTTGTCAATCTCCTCTTGAAAAGAAAGGCTAGACTTGCTGTAACAACTTCATCTGGACTGGTCGCTAGTTGCACAACTTCGACATCATGTGCATACCACTTGCGAATTATGGTTATTAGGTAATATTTGGCTTCCTGAAACAGCTGTCGAGGTAAGATATTATGATAAATTTAATACACACACACACATATATATATTTCTTCGACTAAAGGCGATGCTCCAGCAAGGGTAAAAAAACTTTTTACCCTCACCCATTTATTACATTCAGTAGTGTAATTGCTATGCAATGAAAAAACACTTGTGGATTGATAATTAGGTATTCTACTAGCAGTATATTGGATCGATATTATCCCTTAGTTGGTTGGATTCACAACCTCTAACCCTCTTGGAATTAAATTAATATTTGAATGAAGACTATCTATTACTACCACTTATCTGTATATAAACTATCTCTGCATTGTTTATAACATTGCTTATGAGAGTGAGTACATTTGAGTATGGTATAGTAGACCCTCAAAATGAATACTGCTGGAAAAATGGAGCTGATAAAAATGGGCTCATCACTGAAGGCATACCTATCCCACCTAAAGACACATATAATAAGGAACTAATCTTCAGAGTAAATGAATTCATTCATAGAATTCGATGGAAGCTACGTTATATATTTTAATAATTACTGGTATTTTTATACATTGTATATGTTATACATGTATGTATATTGTTATAATTGTTTTTTTTTTTAATAAATAAATAGACATAATATAATGTCTAAAAGTTGATGAATACCACCTCTTGATCCCCTTCATTTTCTTATTGCTATATATATATATATATATATATATATATATATATAGTAAATCCAAACAAAGAAGAACAAACAAGAAAGAACAACAACGCGGGGACGTGGTGCAGATACTGTATTATCAGACGCTCAGGAAAGGAAGGAAAGAGGATTTAACGTTTCGAGCCTTGCGCTTCTTCAGAAATAGCGGAAAGTACAGAGGAAGGGAAGACGGAGGAAGAAAATCGCCAACGATGCACACGCGGTTACATTTTGAAATGACTGGAAGGAAGCTGATGGAAATAGTGAGATAGAGGGGTAGTCAAGAGGCAAAGTAATAACAATCTCGTAAAGATTAGATATAAAGAACAAAAATAAGAAGATAAAGTTAAAGGCTAGCTTGGTAAAAGCGTGGTCAAATAACTCACATATTACCGAAGCGATATTTTTAACAACACAGTCGTACTTACGCTTGTTCATTAGAAGCTAATGAGAGGAGATGGGAAGAATGATGAACGTGAGTTTAGATCTAACATAGGACAAACTAGAAATATTGTTTACAGGAAAATAATACGAGATTTTACAATTTATTTCATTCTGAATGTTATAAACGCTCTTACATTAAATGTGTAAACACATTGTAACATTAAATACTTTTTAGTGGAATACATATATATTCATGACGGCTGAAAATCTGAAACTTCTGGGTCACTGTCAACCTTTTACTTGAAATAAACAAATAAATAAATACATACATGCATACATACATACGTAAGGTAGTCTACCCGTGAGTCAACAACCGGGTTACTAACTCCCACTTTGAAGGGTGTGCGTCTGCAATCCAGGAACAGAAAATATCTACAAAATACCTAATGCACACAAGGGACAGTAACGTAGGAGATGCACCAAAATGTGATAATCGAGGAAGACTTTGTGGAGTCAACACCGAAGATATCACCCACGTCATAAGCAGTTGTCCAAAAATGTCATCGCAGTATTGTCTGTCAATGAGATATGATATTGTTGCTACGACACTGTATAGTACTGAGGGGCCAAAGAAATAAGATCCCACAGTATGTTAGAGGCCATAAGCACTCATAATAAGAACGAGTACAGGTGGAATGTCCCAGTGAAAACCTCAATGAAATGTAAGCATAATAGACCTGAAATAGTGATGTAGGACTGAGAAGAGATACCCAGGTCACGAGTTTAGGTTTATACCTGTGATTATCGGGAAACTAGGATATGTAAAAAACAGCCTAAATACCGATCTTGAGAAATTAGGCTTCTCAAAACCAGAAAAGAGAAAGCTGATTGGAGGGCTACAGATCCAAGCCATTACTGGAACTCTAAAAATTTCCTGGGTGCCATTGCTAACCACTTGGCCATACGCTTTCACTACATGAAGAAGTATAGCTGAATACCCCATAAAGCAACTTCAGTAGTTATATCTTTGTATTGTCAGACTTTGGTAAGCGATAACCTAACTAGGAATACTTTTCCAACTCCATTTGGACTCCAGGGAAGCAAATTTTAGCTTCCCCCTACCAATCCCTACTAAAAGAGACTAACAGACCATCTTCTTATCTGTAGTAAATTTGGGTTTATAATCATTGATGTATGTATGATCTTAATGTGATAGTATTGTGTGATGTTTCTCTCAAATCTTTCGTTGATAGCTTATTGACTTCCATATAGATATGTTGAAAAAAGCTACATTTATGAAGTTCTTGGCCACTTGTTCCCAATGTCGACGAGGGCTGAAATGCAGAGTTACTCTCTGTGCCCTACATCCATACCGACCTAAATCTATTCCGCTTGATGCTTGAACTCTCTATCGAGGTCATCAAGATACTTGAACTTGAGCTGAAGCCGACTGGATAGATCACAGTATTTTAATAGCATGATAAAAAAAATTTTTTAAATCCCAAGACTTTTGGCTGTTTGAGATTTAGAAACTTCTGACAATATTGCATTCCACTAAGTACCAGTCGTCTGGAGTGAGCAGGAAGAAACTCTCAATTTGTTGTAAATTCCATACTGGAAATTTCTATCATCTGGTGTTCTTCTAAATGTACTCAACTTCACTTGCTTGAGTATCTTCGACAAAAGGTCTCGGAAATCATTTCATGCATTTGTTTCTTCCATGCAAGATGAATTCCTGCTGAGGGCACGATTTGAATACACACACACACACAAACACGCACGCACACACACACACACACACACACATACACACACACACACACACATACAAATTAAGATATAAACTCAAATTAGGCAATCATACTCATACATTTATAAATTCGACTTAAAATGCGTATTACATATATTAATACCTCTTTTACTTGTTTCAGTCATTTGACTGCGGCCATCTGAAGCACTGCCTTTAGTCGAGCAAATTGACCCCAGGACTTATTCTTTGTAAGCCTAGTATTTATACTATCGGTCACTTTTGCCGAACCGCTAAATTACGGGGACGTAAACACACCAGCTTCGGTTGTCAAGCGAATTTGGGAGGGCAAACACAGACACACAAACACACACACACACACACACACACACACACACACACACACACACACACACACACACTCGCGCACATATGAATACTTTTAAATTTATTTATAAAATATAAATATACATATTTAAATATAGATTAAAATACATGTAAATAAAACCTATGTGGGATACATATGGAAGGAAGTAAGAGAAATAGAGGACTGAAAAAAGAATTTTTGTACTGAAATTAAGAGAGGTTAAGAGTTTCGATTAAAAGATCCATAGAGTTCGGTGTATTTTTAATAATATAAATGATATATAAGGTATATAATACAGTTCGAGAGGATTCACTTCCAACAGCCGTTTCTAGAGTTCATGCCCTGGTAGAAAAATAAAATATTTTGTCTCGGGTTCAACCCGAACACTTTTTAGCAGTTCTATATATTTCTTAAGAAAGAACAATAATAATATTATACATACATATATATATATATACTTATATATATATATATATATATATATATATATATATATTTACACACACACACACTCTCTCTCTCATGCTGTTGAGACACTGCTTCTGTAGTGGTCAAGTATGTTTCCTATTCAGTAAGGTGACTCACCTACATGTCAGTCACACAATTAAATTGCGACTGACATGCGAAGCATACAATAAATACAGAGCCAGGATCTGCAGTATCATTGGTATTCATTCTTCTTCCTTTCTTTTTTTTCTTGTGGGTTTTACCTGAAATCAGTTTGCAAGGCAATAACCTAACCAGGAATTATTTTCAGTTCTACCTGGAACATAAAAAAAGCACATTCCAGCGCTTCTTGTTGCAGAACCTTATCAAAATGAACTTCGTTTTTTTTTTAATACCACATAATCAGAATAGGAACCCACCTATATTTCATGGATTTTTCTGTAAACAAGGAGAAATTCATATAATTCATGGGTAGTCGTTTTTCTAAGGGTAATTGAGATAAAATTGATTATTATTGAATAAAATCAGGTGTCATTTCTGTTATTTATGAAACCAAGCTGTACAGAGGACTTGCTGTTTATACATACATACATACATACATACATACATACACACACTCAGAGCACATACAAATACATGTGCGCGTGCGCATTAATGTTTGTTTTAGAGTTAATTTTTATATATAAATAATACAACGTTAGATAGTGTTTAGTGGCGTTCATATTTATTCTTGGCGGTTTGTAAGCTGAAACCTGAGTCATTGTCAACTTTTACTTTGAAAAAATAAATGGATAAATAACTACGTAAAATGAATCACTACACACGTATACTCAAGCGTTTGCTTCCCAACCACATGAGGAAAGACTTCCGCCCGTCCTTACCCACCATTTTCTCCGAAATTTACTCTCTTTTACTCTTTACTCTTTACTCTTTTATTTGTCTTAGTCATTTGACTGCGGCCATGCTGGAGCACCGCCTTTAGTCGAGCAAATCGACCCCAGGACTTATTTTTTGTATGCCTAGTACTTATTCTATCGGTTCTTTTGCCGAACCGCTACGTTACGGGGACGTAAACACACCAGCATCGGTTGTCAAGCGATGTTGGGGGGGACAAACATAGACACACAAACAAGCACACACACACTCACACACATATATATACATATATACGATGGGCTTCTTTCAGTTTCTGTCTACCAAGTCCACTCACAAGGCTTTAGTCGGCCCGACGCTATAGTAGAAGACACTTGCCCAATTTTTTTTTTACCAAAAATCCCTGTTTTCGGATACGGAGGTTCCGGAAAATTGCCAAAAATCGGTATTGTGAAATTTTCCTCCCCTTTCCCCCCAACTTCTTCAATTTTGACCTTTTTCCCCAATACTAATCCTAAAACCCTAACCGTAACCGTAAACTCTAACCCTAAACTCTAACCCTAACCCTAAAACCCTAACCCTAACCCTAAAACCCTAACCGTAAGTACAGAAATGTTTTGAAATTTTTGTCCGAATCAATATGTCCGTATTTTTCCGCATATTTATAAAAAAAAAAAAATTTTTTTTTTTAAATTTTACAAAGATTTTTGGAAATTTTTTTCAGTATCATAATGTCCGTATTTTCCCGCATATTCTGAAAAAAAAACAAAAAAACTGAAAAAAGTTAAAAATGACGAAAATGGGGTGGTAATTTAGAAATGTCGATTTTTGCCAGTTTTTTTTTACAGATTCGTATTCCCCGTAGTCGAAAAAAAAAAAAAATTTAAAGGTGGGATTTGTTTTTGGGCGGGGGAAGTCTTGAGCGGATTTGGCAGGTGGAAACTGAAAGAAGCCATATATATATATATATATATATATGTGCTTATGTTCCCGTAATTTAGCGGTTCGTCAAAGGAGACTTGTGGAATAAGTACCTGACTTAATAAACAATAGGGTCGAATTGTTCGAATAAGAACCTTCAGAGGCAGTGGCGGCTCGCAGATAAAATTAGAAGGAGAGCTGCTTCAGAAAACTTTTAGCCGTTGTTTTAATATTGTGTAAAAGGAAACAAACATATAAAAAGAAATATACATAAACTTGATCAGTTCACATTTTAGCCACTGCCGGGTAGTGTGTTTAATTTGTTCACTAAACACCGCCGCGAATTCCCCTTGTTTTTCAAAAATACCCACTAAATCACAAAATAAGGGGGGTGTGGAATCTGCCCTATCTTTCAAATCCTGGCAGCAACACTGTAGCTGGAAGCAGGATAATAATCTAATTTTACACTTAATCACATTCAAGAATATAAACACGTTTTTAAACACAACACACGCGGAGTCAAAAAGAAACACTACCTTTCACCAGCACACCGGGGTCGGCACTGCGTGAACCATAATGCTCTCTCTCCCTAGCATGCAGCTTTCTATCTCGGACATGTGAGCATGCGCACAACAGCCAAACACCGAGTCGCTGGAACTGTGAAGCGCACAGTTCTATATAAGGATTTTTGTATTTTTTTCCTAAACTAGGGAATGGCTACTGACATTACAGAAAAAAAAATGGACTTATTATATTGAATGTTATCGATAATATCGAGAGGAAATAGGGGGTGCTGCAGTTCCGAAGTGCCTTTACACGAACCGCCACTGTTCTAGGGTATTAAGATACTATTAAGATAGAAAAACGCATTTAGTCCATAAAAACATAGAAGCACGCACATACAAATTTACATTACAAATTAACAACAAACAAGATGAGGACAAATATCTGTCAAATGTGAATAAAGTAAATAATGTACATAATTCCTCATCTCTTAAATATAGAACTGTATATGACAGTGTTGTTAAAAATATCGCTTCGGCGCTATGTGAGTTATTTGAACACGCTTTTTTCAAGCTAGTCTTTAACTTTACCTCCTTGTTTCTGTTCTTTATGTCTTGTCTTTACGGGATTGTTCTCATTACTTTGCCTCTTAACTACCTCTCTATCTCTCTCTCTCTCTCTCTCTCTCTCTCTCTCTCTCTCTCTCTCTCTCGCTATTTACACCAGCTTTCTTTCTTTAAACTTTTACATTTGTAAGCACAACAAGACGCCACGATTTTGTCAATCTCCTCTTGAAAAGAAAGGCTAGACTTGCTGTAACAACTTCATCTGGACTGGTCGCTAGTTGCACAACTTCGACATCATGTGCATACCACTTGCGAATTATGGTTATTAGGTAATATTTGGCTTCCTGAAACAGCTGTCGAGGTAAGATATTATGATAAATTTAATACACGCACACACATATATATATTTCTTCGACTAAAGGCGATGCTCCAGCAAGGGTAAAAAAACTTTTTACCCTCACCCATTTATTACATTCAGTAGTGTAATTGCTATGCAATGAAAAAACACTTGTGGATTGATAATTGGGTATTCTACTAGCAGTATATTGGATCGATATTATCCCTTAGTTGGTTGGATTCACAACCTCTAACCCTCTTGGAATTAAATTAATATTTGAATGAAGACTATCTATTACTACCACTTGTCTGTATATAAACTATCTCTGCATTGTTTATAACATTGCTTATGAGAGTGAGTACATTTGAGTATGGTATAGTAGACCCTCAAAATGAATACTGCTGGAAAAATGGAGCTGATAAAAATGGGCTCATCACTGAAGGCATACCTATCCCACCTAAAGACACATATAATAAGGAACTAATCTTCAGAGTAAATGAATTCATTCATAGAATTCGATGGAAGCTACGTTATATATTTTAATAATTACTGGTATTTTGATACATTGTATATGTTATACATGTATGTATATTGTTATAATTGTTTTTTTTTTAATAAATAAATAGACATAATATAATGTCTAAAAGTTGATGAATACCACCTCTTGATCCCCTTCATTTTCTTATTGCTATATATATATATATATATATATATATATATATATATAGTAAATCCAAACAAAGAAGAACAAACAAGAAAGAACAACAACGCGGGGACGTGGTGCAGATACTGTATTATCAGACGCTCAGGAAAGGAAGGAAAGAGGATTTAACGTTTCGAGCCTTGCGCTTCTTCAGAAATAGCGGAAAGTCCAGAGGAAGGGAAGACGGAGGAAGAAAATCGCCAACGATGCACACGCGGTTACATTTTGAAATGACTGGAAGGAAGCTGATGGAAATAGTGAGATAGAGGGGTAGTCAAGAGGCAAAGTAATAACAATCTCGTAAAGATTAGATATAAAGAACAAAAATAAGAAGATAAAGTTAAAGGCTAGCTTGGTAAAAGCGTGGTCAAATAACTCACATATTACCGAAGCGATATTTTTAACAACACAGTCGTACTTACGCTTGTTCATTAGAAGCTAATGAGAGGAGATGGGAAGAATGATGAACGTGTGTTTAGATCTAACATAGGACAAACTAGAAATATTGTTTACAGGAAAATAATACGAGATTTTACAATTTATTTCATTCTGAATGTTATAAACGCTCTTACATTAAATGTGTAAACACATTGTAACATTAAATACTTTTTAGTGGAATACATATATATTCATGACGGCTGAAAATCTGAAACTTCTGGGTCACTGTCAACCTTTTACTTGAAATAAACAAATAAATAAATACATACATGCATACATACATACGTAAGGTAGTCTACCCGTGAGTCAACAACCGGGTTACTAACTCCCACTTTGAAGGGTGTGCGTCTGCAATCCAGGAACAGAAAATATCTACAAAATACCTAATGCACACAAGGGACAGTAACGTAGGAGATGCACCAAAATGTGATAATCGAGGCAGACTTTGTGGAGTCAACACCGAAGATATCACCCACGTCATAAGCAGTTGTCCAAAAATGTCATCGCAGTATTGTCTGTCAATGAGATATGATATTGTTGCTACGACACTGTATAGTACTGAGGGGCCAAAGAAATAAGATCCCACAGTATGTTAGAGGCCATAACCACTCATAATAAGAACGAGTACAGGTGGAATGTCCCAGTGAAAACCTCAATGAAATGTAAGCATAATAGACCTGAAATAGTGATGTAGGACTGAGAAGAGATACCCAGGTCACAAGTTTAGGTTTATACCTGTGATTATCGGGAAACTAGGATATGTAAAAAACAGCCTAAATACCGATCTTGAGAAATTAGGCTTCTCAAAACCAGAAAAGAGAAAGCTGATTGGAGGGCTACAGATCCAAGCCATTACTGGAACTCTAAAAATTTCCTGGGTGCCATTGCTAACCACTTGGCCATACGCTTTCACTACATGAAGAAGTATAGCTGAATACCCCATAAAGCAACTTCAGTAGCTATATCTTTGTATTGTCAGACTTTGGTAAGCGATAACCTAACTAGGAATACTTTTCCAACTCCATTTGGACTCCAGGGAAGCAAATTTTAGCTTCCCCCTACCAATCCCTACTAAAAGAGACTAACAGACCATCTTCTTATCTGTAGTAAATTTGGGTTTATAATCATTGATGTATGTATGATCTTAATGTGATAGTATTGTGTGATGTTTCTCTCAAATCTTTCGTTGATAGCTTATTGACTTCCATATAGATATGTTGAAAAAAGCTACATTTATGAAGTTCTTGGCCACTTGTTCCCAATGTCGACGAGGGCTGAAATGCAGAGTTACTCTCTGTGCCCTACATCCATACCGACCTAAATCTATTCCGCTTGATGATTGAACTCTCTATCGAGGTCATCAAGATACTTGAACTTGAGCTGAAGCCGACTGGATAGATCACAGTATTTTAATAGCATGATAAAAAATTTTTTTTAAATCCCAAGACTTTTGGCTGTTTGAGATTTAGAAACTTCTGACAATATTGCATTCCACTAAGTACCAGTCGTCTGGAGTGAGCAGGAAGAAACTCTCAATTTGTTGTAAATTCCATACTGGAAATTTCTATCATCTGGTGTTCTTCTAAATGTACTCAACTTCACTTGCTTGAGTATCTTCGACAAAAGGTCTCGGAAATCATTTCATGCATTTGTTTCTTCCATGCAAGATGAATTCCTGCTGAGGGCACGATTTGAATACACACACACACACAAACACGCACGCACACACACACACACACACACACACATACACACACACACACACACATACAAATTAAGATATAAACTCAAATTAGGCAATCATACTCATACATTTATAAATTCGACTTAAAATGCGTATTACATATATTAATACCTCTTTTACTTGTTTCAGTCATTTGACTGCGGCCATCTGAAGCACTGCCTTTAGTCGAGCAAATTGACCCCAGGACTTATTCTTTGTAAGCCTAGTATTTATACTATCGGTCACTTTTGCCGAACCGCTAAATTACGGGGACGTAAACACACCAGCTTCGGTTGTCAAGCGAATTTGGGAGGGCAAACACAGACACACAAACACACACACACACACACACACACACACACACACACACACACACACACACACACACACACACACACACACACACACACACACACACTCGCGCACATATGAATACTTTTAAATTTATTTATAAAATATAAATATACATATTTAAATATAGATTAAAATACATGTAAATAAAACCTATGTGGGATACATATGGAAGGAAGTAAGAGAAATAGAGGACTGAAAAAAGAATTTTTGTACTGAAATTAAGAGAGGTTAAGACTTTCGATTAAAAGATCCATAGAGTTCGGTGTATTTTTAATAATATAAATGATATATAAGGTATATAATACAGTTCGAGAGGATTCACTTCCAACAGCCGTTTCTAGAGTTCATGCCCTGGTAGAAAAATAAAATATTTTGTCTCGGGTTCAACCCGAACACTTTTTAGCAGTTCTATATATTTCTTAAGAAAGAACAATAATAATATTATACATACATATATATATATATACTTATATATATATATATATATATATATATATATATATATATATATATATATATATATTTACACACACACACACTCTCTCTCTCATGCTGTTGAGACACTGCTTCTGTAGTGGTCAAGTATGTTTCCTATTCAGTAAGGTGACTCACCTACATGTCAGTCACACAATTAAATTGCGACTGACATGCGAAGCATACAATAAATACAGAGCCAGGATCTGCAGTATCATTGGTATTCATTCTTCTTCCTTTCTTTTTTTTCTTGTGGGTTTTACCTGAAATCAGTTTGCAAGGCAATAACCTAACCAGGAATTATTTTCAGTTCTACCTGGAACATAAAAAAAGCACATTCCAGCGCTTCTTGTTGCAGAACCTTATCAAAATGAACTTCGTTTTTTTTTTAATACCACATAATCAGAATAGGAACCCACCTATATTTCATGGATTTTTCTGTAAACAAGGAGAAATTCATATAATTCATGGGTAGTCGTTTTTCTAAGGGTAATTGAGATAAAATTGATTATTATTGAATAAAATCAGGTGTCATTTCTGTTATTTATGAAACCAAGCTGTACAGAGGACTTGCTGTTTATACATACATACATACATACATACATACATACATACACACACTCAGAGCACATACAAATACATGTGCGCGTGCGCATTAATGTTTGTTTTAGAGTTAATTTTTATATATAAATAATACAACGTTAGATAGTGTTTAGTGGCGTTCATATTTATTCTTGGCGGTTTGTAAGCTGAAACCTGAGTCATTGTCAACTTTTACTTTGAAAAAATAAATGGATAAATAACTACGTAAAATGAATCACTACACACGTATACTCAAGCGTTTGCTTCCCAACCACATGAGGAAAGACTTCCGCCCGTCCTTACCCACCATTTTCTCCGAAATTTACTCTCTTTTACTCTTTACTCTTTACTCTTTTATTTGTCTTAGTCATTTGACTGCGGCCATGCTGGAGCACCGCCTTTAGTCGAGCAAATCGACCCCAGGACTTATTTTTTGTATGCCTAGTACTTATTCTATCGGTTCTTTTGCCGAACCGCTACGTTACGGGGACGTAAACACACCAGCATCGGTTGTCAAGCGATGTTGGGGGGGGACAAACATAGACACACAAACAAGCACACACACACTCACACACATATATATACATATATACGATGGGCTTCTTTCAGTTTCTGTCTACCAAGTCCACTCACAAGGCTTTAGTCGGCCCGACGCTATAGTAGAAGACACTTGCCCAATTTTTTTTTTACCAAAAATCCCTGTTTTCGGATACGGAGGTTCCGGAAAATTGCCAAAAATCGGTATTGTGAAATTTTCCTCCCCTTTCCCCCCAACTTCTTCAATTTTGACCTTTTTCCCCAATACTAATCCTAAAACCCTAACCGTAACCGTAAACTCTAACCCTAAACTCTAACCCTAACCCTAAAACCCTAACCCTAACCCTAAAACCCTAACCGTAAGTACAGAAATGTTTTGAAATTTTTGTCCGAATCAATATGTCCGTATTTTTCCGCATATTTATAAAAAAAAAAAAATTTTTTTTTTTTAATTTTACAAAGATTTTTGGAAATTTTTTTCAGTATCATAATGTCCGTATTTTCCCGCATATTCTGAAAAAAAAACCAAAAAAACTGAAAAAAGTTAAAAATGACGAAAATGGGGTGGTAATTTAGAAATGTCGATTTTTGCCAGTTTTTTTTTACAGATTCGTATTCCCCGTAGTCGAAAAAAAAAAAAAAAATTTAAGGGTGGGATTTGTTTTTGGGCGGGGGAAGTCTTGAGCGGATTTGGCAGGTGGAAACTGAAAGAAGCCATATATATATATATATATATATGTGCTTATGTTCCCGTAATTTAGCGGTTCGTCAAAGGAGACTTGTGGAATAAGTACCTGACTTAATAAACAATAGGGTCGAATTGTTCGAATAAGAACCTTCAGAGGCAGTGGCGGCTCGCAGATAAAATTAGAAGGAGAGCTGCTTCAGAAAACTTTTAGCCGTTGTTTTAATATTGTGTAAAAGGAAACAAACATATAAAAAGAAATATACATAAACTTGATCAGTTCACATTTTAGCCACTGCCGGGTAGTGTGTTTAATTTGTTCACTAAACACCGCCGCGAATTCCCCTTGTTTTTCAAAAATACCCACTAAATCACAAAATAAGGGTGGTGTGGAATCTGCCCTATCTTTCAAATCCTGGCAGCAACACTGTAGCTGGAAGCAGGATAATAATCTAATTTTACACTTAATCACATTCAAGAATATAAACACGTTTTTAAGCACAACACACGCGGAGTCAAAAAGA
>NC_142934.1:26427646-26450146 GCF_046866305.1 Octopus bimaculoides
ATGCTGGGTGATCTGACACTAAAATTCATGCCTGCCTATCTATCTATCTATCTATCTATCTATCTATCTATCTATCTATCTATCTATCTATCTATCTATCTATCTGTCTGTCTGTCTGTCTGTCTGTCTGTCTGTCTGTCTGTCTGTCTGTCTGTCTGTCTGTCTGTCTGTCTGTTTGCCTGCTTGCATGCCTGCCTACCTTCCTGCCTGCCTCCCTGCCTGCCTGCCTCTCTGTCTGTCTATCAGTCTGCTGGCTGTCTGTCTTTGAATTTATGCGTCTGTATGTGTATTTGTATAATAAAATACGTATATTGATGTGAGCATTTTCGTTTTCGTTTTCCCTTTTTTTTTTTTTTTACATATATTTACCTATATATCTCTGCACTTCTCTTGACTGTTTTATGTATATAGATAAGGACACCTCTCGAATCATTAGAACAATAAGAACCTCATCGTCGTCGTCGTCGTCGTCGTCATCATCATCATCATCATCAACAAGAACAACATAAAATTCAACAGTATATTTACATACCCGTTTGACAAGCTGCATGGAGCCTTTGGATTGGTCAACGCTGTCAACAGCATCTTCGAATTTCACCTAAAGTAGCAGAAAGAATCTCAGTTTAGCATGCGGCGGAGACAAGGAAGAAATACGCAGTTACGCTCTTATTGAGAATGAAAACAGCAAGGATAGCGTTCATATACTTAATGTAGCGAGTGAGAAATTTGAAATAATAATGATAACAACACCATTTATGAGGAGAAATTATCGATCAAATCTGGTCAAAGACGGCAAAAGAGATAATGTAGAAGCTTAATGAATTAAAATGAGTTAAAAATAGAATGCGAGCAATGTAGTGAGGAGTGAATCTGAGCTTAGCAGTAGGGTAACAACTCTGAACATGTTTCGTTCTTATTACACCTTCTCAGCGAAATATAGTTTTAACCGTTACTGCTCTACAAATATCTTATATATACATAAATGCATGCATGCATACATACATGCATACATACAGAGGTATTACACCAATTGCTGTGCATTCATAAAAAAATCTATATATTTCTCAAGTCCTTTTTTGTATAAGAGTACTTCCCTGAAGAAGACCAATTAGACCAAAAAAATGTTCGTAGTTTTCTCCGTATCGTAAAGATAAGTTTGATTTCCCATTGCAATGACCGCATTCCATTTTTGATTAAATTTGATATAAGATTTTGAGTTGTGTTCTCTTTCTTTTCTTGACCGAACTTTTTCATTAAGCTCACGATTTGATCTTCTCTCCATGGCTTTTAATTCAATAAAATGTCTAAGTTCACTAGATTAATTTTAGTTCATTAAAATTTTAATACCTGAAAATTTTTAGGTTCGCTACTTCAATTTTATGTCATTAAAATATGAATTCATTAAGATTCCTAGATTGATTGCATAAAATAATCAACGCCAACTTCCGTGCCTTTTAAATGATGGAGATCGCGTTCTCTAACATGCTATTTCCCTCTTCATTTTTCCTGTTCTTTCTTTTCTCGTTTGCTTACATTTATAATTACTCTTTAGTATTCGTTCTCAGTTATTTTTGATTTTGTTTATTTCTATCGCATTTCTTACTCTTTTTTCAAAGTCCGTGTCTGTCTGTATGTGTGTTATAGGTAGAGATTTTAAATCCTGCAAAATGAATTGCGACAATGCATGCGAACACTGGCTGTATATTGCAACTTGTAGGGCACAAGATTGTGGGTGCAAAAGACAGGGTTAGACTCAATCGATTCATCTCTGTACACGACTGAATCTCAATCAATCGGATCATTTTCCTACATGACTGATACATTGTTTTTATCATCAGCTCCAGATGTATGAATCTGCGAAGTTGACTCTTGCAGGCATAGAGGAATAAGACTAAATACTAGAAGCCGTTCACTTCCGGTGTTTTATTGTTTCAGCTCATTTTAATCTCCCTTATGCTTGGGGAAAAAATGGTGTCTAAAACTTGGTCAGATCTGAACGAATACACCTATGATCAAAGGCATTCTAGCCCTTATCGTACCAACTTTTTTCTAGGCTACATTTTCAGATGAGACATTTTCCCGTTAAGAAATAGTAAAGTGTGATTTGAAGGAGATTTGGCTACTATTTCAAGTTGTTGGAACGACCACATAAATACTCCTTCGTTGGCTCTATTGTGACATACGTAAGCTATGATATGGCAAGTTTAGGTTTTTGCCCCCCGATGAAAGGCATTGCCTCCCCCAACACCTTTCATCGTCGTATGTCACATTTGCTTGAATATATGTTTGATCGACGAATATAAAACAATATGTTTATATCCCTCACAGCTAAAACAAATGTTAACGTTTGATAATAGTAATAATTAACATTAATAATACATGTCGCACGAAGCATTTCAAATTTTCCTCCCCTAACTCCAGTTAAAGTTATATTACTTATGGGGTATTCTGTACAGCTAATCGGCTCTGAATGTTTACGAGTGTAAAAAATCTAGTAATTTTACTGAAATTTCATCCAATATAATTATATATATTAAAACAAAAATGGCTCCAAGTTACGCGAGAGGTAAAAAAATGTAAGTGAAAGAGTTTTAATTTCTGCTTTTAAAACATTTTACCTCAAGACATCTGTCACTTTTTAGAATGCACTGGATTCTGTCGAAAGTTATTGGAAATTACTGGAAGTTAAAATAATTTCTTTAGAGTATTGTTATTTTTTCTTTCTTTTTCTCTTCTTATTTTTTCATATGTTATTTTCTTTTTAGGTGTAAGCAAAATAAAAAAAAAAAAATTGTTCGAATGCATACCTCATCACTATTGTTAAATTCATTGTCTTCGTCATCAAGGTTGACAATTTTTGCCTGAAACGAAACGAAACAATGTTGCTGTAATTAAAGCAACCAAAACTGTCAAGTTCAGGGAAGTCAAGTTCAGGGAAAAACGAAATGAAAACAAAACCGTTTTCTCCACGCCGACATATTCGAGGCAGTTTCACTTAGTCCCGACTGGTAAGTATGTATGTATGTATGTATGTATGTATGTATGTATGTATGTATGTATGTATGTATGCATGCATGTATGTATTTATTTATTCATTTATTTATTTATTTATTTATGTGTGTGTATGTGTATGTATATGTGTGTATGTATCGGCTTGTTGAATGTCTAACAGCAATCATATCTGACCTTTATGTTTGAGTTAAGATCCCAATAGAATTAACTTTGCATTTCACCTCCTCTATACTACTTAAAAAACAGATTGTACAAAAGCTGATAATAATAGAGATTTCCGGAATGGTCTTCAAAGATCATTCCAACAATCTGTTTTATTATCTGAAGTTAGGTTAGCATCTTCAAATCCCAAGTTCGATTTCCCTGCTTGGCATCTTGAGAAAATTTCTATAGTTTCGAGTCCATCATTACTTTACAAGTGAAATATGGTAGACGGAAACTATATGGAAATCTGCCAAGTATATCTACTTGGCAGATTTCCATATAGTAACTGTAATCCGAAAGGTATAGCTTTATTACACACTGTGTCACATTGATTCTACATGAGAATTATGTTAAGAGTGCCATTATCTCTGTGAAATGCTCAGTCATTTGCACTTTAAACATATTATTGAATAATTTCTCTGAGTCGACAGAATAATGACTACAAAGGCAAAATATTGAGGGCTTTCTATCCCACTACTTACACAATACAATGTTTATGCTATAAATGTAAAACCTTCAAGCAATGCATATAGGTGAAGCCTATATATAAAACTAAAGAGCAGATATTGTATAACTTCCGTTATATTTCGAGTAAGATTCCCCTTATCAAATATAAGAAACGAAATAATCCAAATGCTCAGAGAAAAAATGATATTGGCTGGCTATTCTGATGAGTTTATATCTTATATCGAGTATTGAATTCTATGCATTAGTAGAACTTTACAAACCTATATCTGTTGTAGAAGGGACTAAAATATGGTCAACTGAACCATAACATGTCCACTAGATGACGTATCTAGGATGTGAAAGACAAAGTCAACTCCGGTGGGATTTGAACTCAAGCATAAACAAACCTGTTTACTGTAAGACGTTCGACAAAGCCGTTAAATTTGTGTCGCATACACACACACTATACGACAATCATCATTGCTAAAATCATCATCCTTATTGTTCTCAGTCTCCTTAGCATCAACATAATAATAATAATAATAATAATAATAATAATAATAATAATAATAATAATAATAAGGCAGTGCAGTAGGATGACATCATATATCAGCTCAATGACTAATATTATTTTAATTCTTTCGGCAAGTACGGGAGGCAACTCCGGATGTCATCCAGTCTTATCAGATATCCTCAGCGAACGTGGTGCAATAGTGATGGGAGAGTCACTAACTGGCTATATGATAATCGTACAAGAGCAGGCGTGAATTATTAGCGTATTTGAATAACCAAATGATTGAAGCTAATGACCATAACTTACCCTGTCTGTCTGCCTGCCTGCCTGCCTGCCTGCCTGCCTGCCTGCCTGCCTGCCTGCCTGCCTGTCTATCTATCTATCTATCTATCTATCTATCTATCTATCTATCTGTCTGTCTGTCTGTCTGTCTGTCTGTCTGTCTGTCTGTCTGTCTGTCTGTTTGCCTGCTTGCATGCCTGCCTACCTTCCTGCCTGCCTCCCTGCCTGCCTGCCTCTCTGTCTGTCTATCAGTCTGCTGGCTGTCTGTCTTTGAATTTATGCGTCTGTATGTGTATTTGTATAATAAAATACGTATATTGATGTGAGCATTTTCGTTTTCGTTTTCCCTTTTTTTTTTTTTTTACATATATTTACCTATATATCTCTGCACTTCTCTTGACTGTTTTATGTATATAGATAAGGACACCTCTCGAATCATTAGAACAATAAGAACCTCATCGTCGTCGTCGTCGTCGTCGTCATCATCATCATCATCATCAACAAGAACAACATAAAATTCAACAGTATATTTACATACCCGTTTGACAAGCTGCATGGAGCCTTTGGATTGGTCAACGCTGTCAACAGCATCTTCGAATTTCACCTAAAGTAGCAGAAAGAATCTCAGTTTAGCATGCGGCGGAGACAAGGAAGAAATACGCAGTTACGCTCTTATTGAGAATGAAAACAGCAAGGATAGCGTTCATATACTTAATGTAGCGAGTGAGAAATTTGAAATAATAATGATAACAACACCATTTATGAGGAGAAATTATCGATCAAATCTGGTCAAAGACGGCAAAAGAGATAATGTAGAAGCTTAATGAATTAAAATGAGTTAAAAATAGAATGCGAGCAATGTAGTGAGGAGTGAATCTGAGCTTAGCAGTAGGGTAACAACTCTGAACATGTTTCGTTCTTATTACACCTTCTCAGCGAAATATAGTTTTAACCGTTACTGCTCTACAAATATCTTATATATACATAAATGCATGCATGCATACATACATGCATACATACAGAGGTATTACACCAATTGCTGTGCATTCATAAAAAAATCTATATATTTCTCAAGTCCTTTTTTGTATAAGAGTACTTCCCTGAAGAAGACCAATTAGACCAAAAAAATGTTCGTAGTTTTCTCCGTATCGTAAAGATAAGTTTGATTTCCCATTGCAATGACCGCATTCCATTTTTGATTAAATTTGATATAAGATTTTGAGTTGTGTTCTCTTTCTTTTCTTGACCGAACTTTTTCATTAAGCTCACGATTTGATCTTCTCTCCATGGCTTTTAATTCAATAAAATGTCTAAGTTCACTAGATTAATTTTAGTTCATTAAAATTTTAATACCTGAAAATTTTTAGGTTCGCTACTTCAATTTTATGTCATTAAAATATGAATTCATTAAGATTCCTAGATTGATTGCATAAAATAATCAACGCCAACTTCCGTGCCTTTTAAATGATGGAGATCGCGTTCTCTAACATGCTATTTCCCTCTTCATTTTTCCTGTTCTTTCTTTTCTCGTTTGCTTACATTTATAATTACTCTTTAGTATTCGTTCTCAGTTATTTTTGATTTTGTTTATTTCTATCGCATTTCTTACTCTTTTTTCAAAGTCCGTGTCTGTCTGTATGTGTGTTATAGGTAGAGATTTTAAATCCTGCAAAATGAATTGCGACAATGCATGCGAACACTGGCTGTATATTGCAACTTGTAGGGCACAAGATTGTGGGTGCAAAAGACAGGGTTAGACTCAATCGATTCATCTCTGTACACGACTGAATCTCAATCAATCGGATCATTTTCCTACATGACTGATACATTGTTTTTATCATCAGCTCCAGATGTATGAATCTGCGAAGTTGACTCTTGCAGGCATAGAGGAATAAGACTAAATACTAGAAGCCGTTCACTTCCGGTGTTTTATTGTTTCAGCTCATTTTAATCTCCCTTATGCTTGGGGAAAAAATGGTGTCTAAAACTTGGTCAGATCTGAACGAATACACCTATGATCAAAGGCATTCTAGCCCTTATCGTACCAACTTTTTTCTAGGCTACATTTTCAGATGAGACATTTTCCCGTTAAGAAATAGTAAAGTGTGATTTGAAGGAGATTTGGCTACTATTTCAAGTTGTTGGAACGACCACATAAATACTCCTTCGTTGGCTCTATTGTGACATACGTAAGCTATGATATGGCAAGTTTAGGTTTTTGCCCCCCGATGAAAGGCATTGCCTCCCCCAACACCTTTCATCGTCGTATGTCACATTTGCTTGAATATATGTTTGATCGACGAATATAAAACAATATGTTTATATCCCTCACAGCTAAAACAAATGTTAACGTTTGATAATAGTAATAATTAACATTAATAATACATGTCGCACGAAGCATTTCAAATTTTCCTCCCCTAACTCCAGTTAAAGTTATATTACTTATGGGGTATTCTGTACAGCTAATCGGCTCTGAATGTTTACGAGTGTAAAAAATCTAGTAATTTTACTGAAATTTCATCCAATATAATTATATATATTAAAACAAAAATGGCTCCAAGTTACGCGAGAGGTAAAAAAATGTAAGTGAAAGAGTTTTAATTTCTGCTTTTAAAACATTTTACCTCAAGACATCTGTCACTTTTTAGAATGCACTGGATTCTGTCGAAAGTTATTGGAAATTACTGGAAGTTAAAATAATTTCTTTAGAGTATTGTTATTTTTTCTTTCTTTTTCTCTTCTTATTTTTTCATATGTTATTTTCTTTTTAGGTGTAAGCAAAATAAAAAAAAAAAAATTGTTCGAATGCATACCTCATCACTATTGTTAAATTCATTGTCTTCGTCATCAAGGTTGACAATTTTTGCCTGAAACGAAACGAAACAATGTTGCTGTAATTAAAGCAACCAAAACTGAAAATGAGTAGTCATGACGTTCAAGTCAAGTTCAGGGAAAAACGAAATGAAAACAAAACCGTTTTCTCCACGCCGACATATTCGAGGCAATTTCACTTAGTCCCGACTGGTAAGTATGTATGTATGTGTGTATGTATGTATTTATTTATTTATTTATTTATGTGTGTGTATGTGTATGTATATGTGTGTATGTATCGGCTTGTTGAATGTCTAACAGCAATCATATCTGACCTTTATGTTTGAGTTAAGATCCCAATAGAATTAACTTTGCATTTCACCTCCTCTATACTACTTAAAAAACAGATTGTACAAAAGCTGATAATAATAGAGATTTCCGGAATGGTCTTCAAAGATCATTCCAACAATCTGTTTTATTATCTGAAGTTAGGTTAGCATCTTCAAATCCCAAGTTCGATTTCCCTGCTTGGCATCTTGAGAAAATTTCTATAGTTTCGAGTCCATCATTACTTTACAAGTGAAATATGGTAGACGGAAACTATATGGAAATCTGCCAAGTATATCTACTTGGCAGATTTCCATATAGTAACTGTAATCCGAAAGGTATAGCTTTATTACACACTGTGTCACATTGATTCTGCATGAGAATTATGTTAAGAGTGCCATTATGTCTGTGAAATGCTCAGTCATTTGCACTTTAAACATATTATTGAATAATTTCTCTGAGTCGACAGAATAATGACTACAAAGGCAAAATATTGAGGGCTTTCTATCCCACTACTTACACAATACAATGTTTATGCTATAAATGTAAAACCTTCAAGCAATGCATATAGGTGAAGCCTATATATAAAACTAAAGAGCAGATATTGTATAACTTCCGTTATATTTCGAGTAAGATTCCCCTTATCAAATATAAGAAACGAAATAATCCAAATGCTCAGAGAAAAAATGATATTGGCTGGCTATTCTGATGAGTTTATATCTTATATCGAGTATTGAATTCTATGCATTAGTAGAACTTTACAAACCTATATCTGTTGTAGAAGGGACTAAAATATGGTCAACTGAACCATAACATGTCCACTAGATGACGTATCTAGGATGTGAAAGACAAAGTCAACTCCGGTGGGATTTGAACTTAAGCATAAACAAACCTGTTTACTGTAAGACGTTCGACAAAGCCGTTAAATTTGTGTCGCATACCCACACATTAACACACGCACTATACGACAATCATCATTGCTAAAATCATCATCCTTATTGTTCTCAGTCTCCTTAGCATCAACATAATAATAATAATAATAATAATAATAATAATGATAATAATAATAATAATAATAATAATAAGGCAGTGCAGTAGGATGACATCATATATCAGCTCAATGACTAATATTATTTTAATTCTTTCGGCAAGTACGGGAGGCAACTCCGGATGTCATCCAGTCTTATCAGATATCCTCAGCGAACGTGGTGCAATAGTGATGGGAGAGTCACTAACTGGCTATATGATAATCGTACAAGAGCAGGCGTGAATTATTAGCGTATTTGAATAACCAAGTGATTGAAGCTTATGACCATAACTTACCCTTCGCATTCGTATCGATTGAGCGAATTCCTCCCAGCCTTCAAGAGCATCTTCAAAGTTCATCTGATTTCAAAGGCGAAAAGAAGATATTAGTTAGTTATTAGTCTGGTTACACTATATTCTTTCTTTCTTTCTTTCTTTCTTTCTTTCTTTCTTTCTTTCTTTCTTTCTTTCTTTCTTTGTATGTTGGTTTGTTTCTTTTTTCTTTCTCATCCCGCATCTCTCTTTTCCTTTGTGTCTTTGTCTTCACATGCATACATACATACCTGCATGCATACACACACACATACATACATACATACACGCATATATACATACATACATGCATGCATGCATACATACATATATACATGCATGTATGCATACATACATGCCTGCATACTTGTATGCATACATACAAACATACATACATACATACATTCATGTATGCTTACGTAGATGAAGGTGTTGTGAATAAACATAGAGTGACCCGAGCATATTTCACCAAATTTAGAAAAAGTATGGCAGTCGGAACTTTCTTCTTACAACAAGACAATATCCCACGATATATTTCGCAGTGCCAGTGCTAATTCCAGCACTTGGGATATTTGGCTGATCAGTAGAGAAAATCCACTCTATAGACATTAAAATTCACAAGATGCTGACATTAACTGGAAACTTCCACAAAAACAGATATATTGATAGTCTCTGTCTAGGAAGAAATAATGGAAATAGATCAGTGCAGTTAACCTTCGAATATCGTATAGTATCTCTCAGACAACATCCGCTAAGTAACAGCAGCAAAAATAAATATTTACTCTTAGTGAAAAGTGAACAACAACCTACGAGTCGGCAGTGAGCTTTTCAGGAGGTACTCTATGGTGATATCACTTACAACTCCATAGAAGCGGGACTAACACACCTTAAACAAGACTTGAATGTGAAACTCAGTAGACTAAGAAAGAAAAATAACTGCAAGACTATGCATGTGTATGTTTCCCCAAGACTTGAAATGACATTAATATCGACATGAAGTGCATCCTTTCTTGAGCTCGTGCCCATTACATCATATCATACTTCGAAGGTTATGCATTTGCTGTCTAATAGCAAGGGATTACTATAAAATACCTAATAAAGAAAAGAGGCAGCGAAGTCATTGGATTCCCCAAGATGCAACCGAAAATATTGATTATGTCAGCTATTTGTGGAAGACATCACATAAACACTATACCAGAGTATGAAAGGCCACACCTCCAGCTTCGTAAAAGCGTCTTTCCAGGATGACCTTCAACAGTGTTTCTCAACCAATTTTCACCTGTGGACTCCTTCGGTTCCTATTTCACCCTACTGGTTCCCCCATAGTCATTTAATGCTAAAAAGAATCCTATTGTATTTTTATAATTAAATATTATTAGGAATTGTATAAATACGGAGCAAATAATCAACGAGAAAATAATTTGCGAAGATATCATTGATCCTATTAATATCTAGTGTAACAATTTAAAAATGATAATAACAAAATCAATAATATAGGTGATTGCAGGCCCCTAAAAAGCATTAAATAGCTGAAGGATTAAGATTAATCAAAGGACAAACTAAGTATGTCTACCTGCTGGAAATAACAGTCAAAACTCTTATTTAATTCGCCAAAATACACTGATAATAACTACAGAAATCAACCAAATCGTATAAAATCAACCAAATTGTATTAAAAAAATTGTCAAAATATTTTGTGTATTGTAGAAGTATAACCAATATATTGCTCATAAATTATAACAAAATTTTATATGAACATCTAAGGGCCAAATGGACCCCGGTTGAGAACCACTGAGGTAGAAGGTCCTGGAATGTAAACAAACACAACTGCGATACTATGTGGTTAGATGAACTACAGTACTGTGCTCAGACCTCTCCCAAAACTTTTGTTGGTTTCAAATTTTGGTACATCGCCGGAACTTTCGAGAGAGTGGGTAAATCGCTTACATCATTCCCAGTACTCAACTGATACTTATTTTATCGACACCGAAAAGATGAAAGGCAAAGTCGATCTCGACTGCATTTGAATTCAGAACATAAAAACGGATGAAATGCTGCTAAACATTCTGCTCGGTGTGCTAACGATTCTGCCAGCTCGCCGCCTTTCCCAAAACTTACATTAACAGTGAATCTATTCTGACGGTTGTCGCAAAACTACCAAATGGGTAGTCAGCCGGGAGACGATTGATAATCGGTCACTGATAGAGAAGGCTTACATTTTACGGGATAGCCCTCGTTAACCTGTTCATAAGAACAACGAACAATTAGCTTGGTATACTCTACTGGTTGGCAGTTGCACGTACAACACTAGTATCCGAAAACCAAAAGACGCATAGGGTTAAAAAATACAGGCCTATAGCTTACTTGAATGTGATGGATAAGTTATACACAGGTTGCTCGATGGCATTCTTCCAGGATCTCATACCAAAGATAATCATTCATATATCTTTTATCTTTTACTCGTCTTAGTCATTGCACTGTGGCTATGCTGGGGCACCACCTTGAAGGGTTTTAGTCGCACGAATCAACTCAAGTACCTATTTGAACCTCGTACTTATTTTATCGATCTCTTTTGCCGAACCGCTAAGTTATGGGAACGTAAACAAACCAACGCCGGTTGCCAAGCTGTTGTGGGAGACAAGCACAAATACAAATACACTCACACACACACATACATACACACGCACACACACACACACACACGCACGCACACAAACACACACATACTCGCACGCACACACACACACACACGACGGGCTTCTTCCAGTTTCCGCCTGCCAGAACCACTCACAAGTCTTTGGTCGGCCCGGGGCTCTAGTAGATGATACTTGCCCAAGGTGCTACGCAAAGGAATTGAAACCGGGACAATGTGGTTGGGTAGCAAGCTTAACATACAGCAACGCCGGTGTCTGTATGTGCATAAAAGTTTATAAACGTACACAATACACACATATATACACACGCGAGCGCACATTCTCAAACACACACGCTCTGTTCATGCAGATGCATACCTAAGCGTTCAAGAAATTCGCTTCGCAAACATAATGCACCAGGTTCAATCCCTTTGCACAGTACTATAGAGTCGAGTCAACCCATGTCCAGAGAATGAAACTCAATAGGCGGAAGCAGTGCGGAACACGATCGATTGCTCTGTATCCATAATCCCAAGGTTCAGCATTGTCACACACAGTGCAACGTTGATTATGCTCGATGATTCTCTTATTTATGGAATACTCGGCCACTTCATTCTTACTTACCTCTTCAATGTCGCTTGTAATACTCTTGTAGTTCTCGAATGTAACAGCTTCCCTCTGCAATGAATACAGATTTTCCATCGTTACCAGAACAGTAACAGCTGCTTTAGCAAATAATTCTTTCTACTGTAGGCACAAGACCCAAAATTTTGGTGATGATGGTGGAGCTAATCGATTACATCGATTCCAGAGGTCAACTAGTACTTATTTTATCCACTCCAAAAGGATGAAAGACAAAGTCGACCGCGGCAGAATTGAACTCAAAACGTAAAGCCGGAAGATATACCGTTAAGTATTTTTGTCCGACGTGATTCTGCTAGCTCTCCGCCATTTTACTTTAGCAAATATTGGCACAAAACAGTTTTGTTTATGTACCAGCGTCGCCACCACCAGTATCAACACCAATATCAGCACCAGCACCAGCACCAGCACTAGCACCAGCACCGTACCCAGCTGCATCACAACCAACACTACTTTCTGCTCTCCACCAACGACACCCATATCTATAAAACCACATTAACCCTTAGGCTGTTACTCGTCCGAAGATTCGATGGTCTCGTATCTTGCCGCCGGTGTTACCTTGCCTCTATAGTAAGACAAATAAAGCACACACATACATATACGTACAGACAAATACACACACAGAGACATACACAGACGTACATACACATACATATACATAAAGGGATAGACAGACAAACACACAAACACAAACGCATACACACGCAGATACATGTACAGACATATACATTGGCACACACTGAACGTCATAGACACAGTCAAGCACATACACATTCAAAAATAGATACATACACATATAGATACCTACAACAGACATACATACATACATACACACAATTACATACACAATCACAAACACTTAGACACACACAGACACATTTACAAACAGATAAACACATATATAGACACATACACGCGTACACTTATACACGTACACATACATGTACAGGTACACATACACAAACGAGTCCTAAAGCCCACTACGCTATGTTGTAACCAGGCACCATTTCAAAATGCAACAGAGCACTATATGCAGCGGATGCATCGTATACTTAACGGATGTTTTTGATACTTCGTTGGGCTGTATTCTAATTTTCCCGTAAGTTTGTCTAGTCTAGAGATAGTAATGGAGAGAAGCCATGATCTATGTGTGCTTTTACGCACAAAATGCCTCTATGAGAGGGTCACTATAAGCAAAAAGCTCAATATTTGTTGTTCTCACAAGACATCCATGTTAAGTAGGATATAAAGAATACCTTTTGGTATTAATACTGTTTTCGTCAATTATATATATATATATATATATATATATATATATATATATATATATATATATATATATATATATATATATACATATATATATATATGTATATATATATACATATGTATGTTGGAAGACATTCCCTGCGAAATTTGCTCCGGCTTTTTTACACTTTGATTTCTTGTTTGGTTGGCTTAATGCATCGGGTTACCACAGCTACCTAACACAACTAACTCCTCCATCCAACAACCAACTCTACCTAGCAACAACAGCAATAACCAACTCTCTAATAACAACTTCCTCCATTATCTCCCTTCTTTATCTCTCGCTATCTCTTTCTCTAGGAATAAAAAAAATGCAATTTGCTTTTCAATCCTTACCTTGTAATGAATTTGATGTTCATCGTCAGTAAGAGGTCTTTCGTATCTGCTGTCTTCTACCTGGTCACTTTGGATCTTAACTATGTCTTCCAGACTATCCTCTGTGTCATTTATTTGATATGGTTCTCTGTTCTCCTCAATGTCATATACTTTGCTCTTGGTACAGACATTCCTTCCTCTTCGTAGATAAAAGTCTTCTTCAGTTCGTCTCAAAGTGTCTTTATTTAAACCATGGCCTTCCATCTGAGAGAAAAAGTCGTCTTCTAGATTTGTTTCCTTCCTATCTTCTTTTGATGCATAAATTTCCTCATATCCTGAAGTTTTGTCGTTCGTTGTTTCATAGGAGATATTATCATCAACAGAAACCCATTCTAATTCAGCGCCCGGCTCATAACTGCTAACCCTAAAAATGCGACTTCCTTCAGTTGATAGCTGAGCATGCGTACTAGTTTCAAATCTGTCCACGTCAGATGGTGAAACTTCTTCCTTTTTAGAAGGCTTTATTTCAAAGCTGTCTATTACAGACGAGGTCATAGGTCCACTCTTAACCGCATGGCCTTGTTTGTCTGTAAAGGAAGTGATTTCTGATAGATAACTGTCTACATCCGTTGGACAATTATCTATCATAGTTTCGTGCCTGTTCACTCCAGAAATATAAATATCTTCGACTGTCGGATATTTATCTTTCTTCAATTCATTCCTACCGGTTTCATTTACAAATTTATTGTCATCAATTTCTTGCGGAAACAACAATGTCTCATAACTGTCTACCTTTCTTAGAGCACTATCCCTCAGGACTGAATTATTATCTCTCGTAGTAGTGCTAAGTGTATTCTCTCTTGACGAATTTCTTATCTGTTTTATTTCTCTTTCCATGCTGTCATCATTGGACGAAGATTTACTCACACAGATATCACGACTTTCATCTTTTACCGATTTATTGTCACCTAATTTATAAGAATCAGCAGGCCTGTTGTCTTCCTTTACTTCAGCATTGTACAATTTAGATAGGCGACTGTCCCCCTCTGTAGGCCTATTCTCTACACCTGTGTCTTTCTTAGGTGGACGAATGCCCTCTTTTGTGATTATCTCACTTTCCTTTATTTCAAAGCTGTCCCCTTTATACAGACGACTGTCTCTGTCTGTAGGCCTCTTCTCTTCAGCTGTGTCTTTCTTGGCTGGCTGAATGCCGTCTTTTGTGATTATTTCACTTTCATTTATATCAAAGCTGTCTCCTTTATACGGACGAGTGTCTCTCTCTGTAGGCCTCTTCTCTTCAGCTGTGTCTTTCTTGGCTGGCTGAATGCTTTCTTTTGTAATTATTTCACTTTCCTTTATATCAAAGCTGTCTCCTTTATACAGACGACTGTCTCTGTCTGTAGGCCTCTTCTCTTCAGCTGTGTCTTTCTTAGCTGGACGAATGCTTTCTTTTGTAATTATTTCACTTTCCTTTATATCAAAGCTGTCTCCTTTATACAGACGACTGTCTCTGTCTGTAGGCCTCTTCTCTTCAGCTGTGTCTTTCTTAGCTGGACGAATGCTTTCTTTTGTGATTATTTCACTTTCATTTATATCAAAGCTGTCTCCTTTATACAGACGACTGTCTCTGTCTGTAGGCCTCTTCTCTTCAGCTGTGTCTTTCTTAGCTGGACGAAGGCTTTCTTTTGTGATTATTTCACTTTCCTTTATATCAAAGCTGTCTCCTTTATACAGACGACTGTCTCTGTCTGTAGGCCTCTTCTCTTCAGCTGTGTCTTTCTTAGCTGGACGAATGCTTTCTTTTGTGATTATTTCACTTTCATTTATATCAAAGCTGTCTCCTTTATACAGACGACTGTCTCTGTCTGTAGGCCTCTTCTCTTCAGCTATGTCTTTCTTAGCTGGACGAATGCTTTCTTTTGTGATTATTTCACTTTCATTTATA
This sequence comes from Octopus bimaculoides, assembly GCF_046866305.1. Taxonomy (NCBI): domain Eukaryota; kingdom Metazoa; phylum Mollusca; class Cephalopoda; order Octopoda; family Octopodidae; genus Octopus; species Octopus bimaculoides. The sequence continues at coordinate 26,443,425 of NC_142934.1, forward strand.
TCAAAGCTGTCTCCTTTATACAGACGACTGTCTCTGTCTGTAGGCCTCTTCTCTTCAGCTGTGTCTTTCTTAGCTGGACGAAGGCTTTCTTTTGTGATTATTTCACTTTCATTTATATCAAAGCTGTCTCCTTTATACAGACAACTGTCTCTGTCTGTAGGCCTCTTCTCTTCAGCTGTGTCTTTCTTAGCTGGACGAATGCTTTCTTTTGTGATTATTTCACTTTCATTTATATCAAAGCTGTCTCCTTTATACAGACGACTGTCTCTGTCTGTAGGCCTCTTCTCTTCAGCTGTGTCTTTCTTAGCTGGACGAATGCTTTCTTTTGTGATTATTTCACTTTCATTTATATCAAAGCTGTCTCCTTTATACAGACGACTGTCTCTGTCTGTAGGCCTCTTCTCTTCAGCTGTGTCTTTCTTAGCTGGACGTATGCTTTCTTTTGTGATTATTTCACTTTCATTTATATCAAAGCTGTCTCCTTTATACAGACGACTGTCTCTGTCTGTAGGCCTCTTCTCTTCAGCTATGTCTTTCTTAGCTGGACGAATGCTTTCTTTTGTGATTATTTCACTTTCATTTATATCAAAGCTGTCTCCTTTATACAGACGACTGTCTCTGTCTGTAGGCCTCTTCTCTTCAGCTATGTCTTTCTTAGCTGGACGAATGCTTTCTTTTGTGATTATTTCACTTTCATTTATATCAAAGCTGTCTCCTTTATACAGACGACTGTCTCTGTCTGTAGGCCTCTTCTCTTCAGCTGTGTCTTTCTTAGCTGGACGAATGCTTTCTTTTGTGATTATTTCACTTTCATTTATATCAAAGCTGTCTCCTTTATACAGACGACTGTCTCTGTCTGTAGGCCTCTTCTCTTCAGCTGTGTCTTTCTTAGCTGGACGAATGCTTTCTTTTGTGATTATTTCACTTTCATTTATATCAAAGCTGTCTCCTTTATACAGACGACTGTCTCTGTCTGTAGGCCTCTTCTCTTCAGCGATGTCTTTCTTAGCTGGACGAATGCTTTCTTTTGTAATTATTTCACTTTCATTTATATCAAAGCTGTCTCCTTTATACAGACGACTGTCTCTGTCTGTAGGCCTCTTCTCTTCAGCTATGTCTTTCTTAGCTGGACGAATGCTTTCTTTTGTGATTATTTCACTTTCATTTATATCAAAGCTGTCTCCTTTATACAGACGACTGTCTCTGTCTGTAGGCCTCTTCTCTTCAGCTGTGTCTTTCTTAGCTGGACGAATGCTTTCTTTTGTAATTATTTCACTTTCATTTATATCAAAGCTGTCTCCTTTATACAGACGACTGTCTCTGTCTGTAGGCCTCTTCTCTTCAGCTATGTCTTTCTTAGCTGGACGAATGCTTTCTTTTGTGATTATTTCACTTTCATTTATATCAAAGCTGTCTCCTTTATACAGACGACTGTCTCTGTCTGTAGGCCTCTTCTCTTCAGCTGTGTCTTTCTTATCTGGACGAATGCTTTCTTTTGTGATTATTTCACTTTCATTTATATCAAAGCTGTCTCCTTTATACAGACGACTGTCTCTGTCTGTAGGCCTCTTCTCTTCAGCTATGTCTTTCTTAGCTGGACGAATGCTTTCTTTTGTGATTATTTCACTTTCATTTATATCAAAGCTGTCTCCTTTATACAGACGACTGTCTCTGTCTGTAGGCCTCTTCTCTTCAGCTGTGTCTTTCTTAGCTGGACGAATGCTTTCTTTTGTGATTATTTCACTTTCATTTATATCAAAGCTGTCTCCTTTATACAGACGACTGTCTCTGTCTGTAGGCCTCTTCTCTTCAGCTGTGTCTTTCTTGGCTGGACGAATGCTTTCTTTTGTAATTATTTCACTTTCCTTTATATCAAAGCTGTCTCCTTTATACAGACGACTGTCTCTGTCTGTAGGCCTCTTCTCTTCAGCTGTGTCTTTCTTAGCTGGACGAATGCTTTCTTTCGTGATTATTTCACTTTCATTTATATCAAAGCTGTCTCCTTTATACAGACGACTGTCTCTGTCTGTAGGCCTCTTCTCTTCAGCTGTGTCTTTCTTAGCTGGACGAATGCTTTCTTTTGTGATTATTTCACTTTCATTTATATCAAAGCTGTCTCCTTTATACAGACGACTGTCTCTGTCTGTAGGCCTCTTCTCTTCAGCTGTGTATTTCTTAGCTGGACGAATGCTTTCTTTCGTGATTATTTCACTTTCATTTATATCAAAGCTGTCTCCTTTATACAGACGACTGTCTCTGTCTGTAGGCCTCTTCTCTTCAGCTATGTCTTTCTTAGCTGGACGAATGCTTTCTTTTGTGATTATTTCACTTTCATTTATATCAAAGCTGTCTCCTTTATACAGACGACTGTCTCTGTCTGTAGGCCTCTTCTCTTCAGCTGTGTCTTTCTTGGCTGGACGAATGCTTTCTTTTGTAATTATTTCACTTTCCTTTATATCAAAGCTGTCTCCTTTATACAGACGACTGTCTCTGTCTGTAGGCCTCTTCTCTTCAGCTGTGTCTTTCTTGGCTGGACGAATGCTTTCTTTTGTAATTATTTCACTTTCCTTTATATCAAAGCTGTCCCCTTTACACAGACGACTGTCTCTGTCTGTAGGCCTCTTCTCTTCAGCTGTGTCTTTCTTAGCTGGACGAATGCTTTCTTTTGTGATTATTTCACTTTCATTTATATCAAAGCTGTCTCCTTTATACAGACGACTGTCTCTGTCTGTAGGCCTCTTCTCTTCAGCTGTGTCTTTCTTGGCTGGACGAATGCTTTCTTTTGTAATTATTTCACTTTCCTTTATATCAAAGCTGTCTCCTTTATACAGACGACTGTCTCTGTCTGTAGGCCTCTTCTCTTCAGCTGTGTCTTTCTTGGCTGGACGAATGCTTTCTTTTGTAATTATTTCACTTTCCTTTATATCAAAGCTGTCCCCTTTACACAGACGACTGTCTCTGTCTGTAGGCCTCTTCTCTTCAGCTGTGTCTTTCTTAGCTGGACGAATGCTTTCTTTTGTGATTATTTCACTTTCATTTATATCAAAGCTGTCTCCTTTATACAGACGACTGTCTCTGTCTGTAGGCCTCTTCTCTTCAGCTGTGTCTTTCTTAGCTGGACGAATGCTTTCTTTTGTAATTATTTCACTTTCCTTTATATCAAAGCTGTCTCCTTTATACAGACGACTGTCTCTGTCTGTAGGCCTCTTCTCTTCAGCTGTGTCTTTCTTAGCTGGACGAATGCTCTCCTTTGTGATTATCTCACTTTCCTTTATTTCAAAGCTGAGACATTCCTTATTTTGGAATTGTTTATCTTTAATCGTTACGCAAGTGCCTACTGCAGAGGAAAGACTATCTTCAAGTATATGATGCTTTGTTTCATATATGTCAATTCTGTCTATGTCAGTAGAAATCTTATTTTTGTTTTCGCTAGAACCGTCCTCTGTCTCACACCTGTCCACAGGTTTAGATTTATTTTCTTCAGATGTTTTTTGCTTAGAGATACTGCTGCAATCTTTTACAGTTTCATTACTATCTACCTTTGACAGGTGAGTGTCTTTGTTTGTTGAGAGTTTATCTTTGCCGCCTTTTGACAGACAACTCTCCTCATCTGTTGGATGCTCAATTTTCTTTGTTTCAAGAATGTCTACCTTAGATTCAAGACGCTCTAACTCCTTTGTTTCGGTATTGTCCTTTCCTGCGGATGGTTTATCTTTTTTCGTTATAGACAGAGAAGTATCCTCCTTTTTGGCATCCTTATTCGCCATTGATTCAGAGCAAACGTGCTTAGTTTCGTAGATGTCTGCTTTAGATAGAAGAATGTCTTTGTTTTCAAAATGCTCCTCGACTTTCATGCTAAAATTGTTCAAATTAGACGGGAGTCTGTCCTGTTCCTGTTCCTTTGGATGTTCTTCCTCCTTTGTGCCAGGACTCTCACCTTTAGGGGGCTGAGTTTTCTCATCTATCAAGTGTTTGTCATTGGATAGATAGACAGCTTCGTCAGAAGAATGTTTCTGCTTTTTCTTTTCGGAGATGTCTACTTCACTCTGAAGAATGTCACCAACACTTGCAAATTGATTTTTGTTGGATTTATTGCTGTCTACCTTAAAGTGATGCATTTCTCCTACTTCCAAGTGTTTATATTTGATGGAACTGCCCTCATTTATAGAAAATCTATCCTTTTTTGATTCATTGCTCTCTACTATATGTATACTGCTATCCTTGCTTGTCGAATACTCATCTTTCTTTTTCTCATAATTGTCTTTTTCAGAGAGTAAATTGTCTTCATCCTTTGGAAGTATGTGTTTTGTTTCATAAATGTCCCCTAACTCACCGCGCTCTTTCTTACCTTCAAGAATGTCGCCTTCCTTTTTCTGAGTTCTTGTTTTAGTTTCGAAAATATCTTCCTTAGACAGGGCAAGATCAACTTTTGTTGATTGTTTCTTTTCTTTTATGTCATGTTCGTCTATCTTAGATGGAAGGATGTCTTCTTTTTGGCGAACATCCATCTTAGTTTCGTGAAGTTCTACTTTAGGAAGATCTATATTTCCTTTTATCGAGCTCGTCTTGTCAGTTTTAAAGAGATTGTTACTCAATTCAGCAGAAGTTGCATCCTTCTTTGATTCGTATTTTTCTACTTCGGCCTTTTCAGTCGATTTGGAAGAATTCATTTTTGCTAAATCTTTGCCTGTATCGACTGGAGGTTTGTCTGTTGTCTTCTCTTTTTCTTTATGTTGTTTTTCTAAATGTTCGGTTGGCTTCTGATCGAAAGCTGACCTTTTCACAATTTTGATACATTTACCGACTTCAACTTGAGAACTAGTTGTGTTGGTATCACCAGAGTCCCCTTTCTTCGAAACTTCTTTTCTGATCAACGGAGCAGGCATTGTTAGAAGCTGTACACTTTGACCAAATTCTAACGAACAGGTGTTTTCATTTGCAGAAAATCTCTGAATAGGTTCTAAACGGACGACATCTGTTGAGTGTATTGTTTTCTCTATCTTATCACCTGTTTTAATCACAGATATTTTCTCATCTGCTACCAAATAAAACTTGTTATTATTGCTTTCACTGGTGCTGACGTCATTTCGAGAACGACCAATGTCTTCATTAACGTAATCTTTCTTTATTTCAATCGCCACTGGTTTCACTACACTAATTCTCTCATTAAGGCCGGTAGTTTGCTCTCTCGAACGGGTTTCACAGATATTTTCTTTGTCATCTGCATGTTTCGTTATTTTATCGTCTACTTTTTTATCGTCTGCTTCAGTGAAATGCCTAACTTTATCGATGTCATCCTTCCTCAGTTTAGCTATATCCCCTTCTACCGAACGGTCTTTTGGCTTTATTATTTCTTTTCCTTCAATCAAATCTTTACTTCTGTCAACACTTGACACATAAATATCTTTTTTCTTCTCTTCCATTTCTTTTTCTTTTTGGTAACTGCTTGAACCGTTAACTTCCTCCAAACTCGCAACTTTTTCTGCTCCATATTTCTGAGACAGACGGTTGTCATCTTTTGCGCACTCATCTTTTGAAACGGAAAGACTTGTTTTAATTCTTTCAGTATCTTCGTCTTTTGCCTGGAAATGCTTGTCTGTCGAGTCTAACTTGTCTTCTAAAGTATCCTGGGGAAAAAAATTAGATTTACATAAGTGACGAAGAATTATTTTTTGTTATTTTTACACAACATTATAAATTCAATAATGGTACAGAAAATGGAGCAAGGTTGAATGATGGAGTGTGATAAAGTGAAATGGCTGCGTGTAGTAGTCATTATAAATAGTTTTCATGGTGGGTGGTGGATATGGTGGTCATAGTAGAAATGGTGGTGATGATGGCGGTAGTGACGATACAACTTCGTCAAATATACTAGTGACAACGGTAACAACAGCAACAAGAATAAATGCGGCAACGATTATGACCGAGAAGACAAAACAACAACGAGAACGACGACGATGACGATAACAGCAATGACAAAGTCACAAATAAACAAAACAAAAAAAAAAAAGAGGCTGCAAATATATACTGGAACTATTATAAGTGCTATCAAAACCAGTACAACAGGGAGTAGAATAGTAACAACAACAACGCTAATAATAATAACAGTAGAAGTTATGCTGTTGATGATGACGAGGATAATGACGACAACAACCGCAACAACAGCAGCAGCAACAACAACAACAACAAAAATTATAATAATAAAATGAACAAAAAATGATGACTTTTATGCCTGAAAAGTGGACAAATTGGCGATATTACAGAAATACGAAACAGGGAATATTATATTGCGTCTATGAAGAAACAAAATCAACATTTAAACAGATAGAATATGATATGATATAATATAATATAACATGATATAGCATATATAATATAGTATATATAATATAGTATAATATGAATTTATGTAAAATAATATAATGTAATACAAAATGTTAGTTTTTCTGACACTCAATAATAATGACTATCTAAGTTTAGAGAGGATCAAATGGACATATTTAAGAAGCATATCCTGGAAGTCACCTTCAGTACTCCTACGAATTTTCACTGTCGAATTATCACTGTAGACGTGATCCCAGGAAAGTACTGTGATGGCTGGCGTGCTCGCGTGAAATCATTGAAGCATTCGGAAGGACGGCCAAATTAACTAGACTACACTTACATGCACACAATATAATATATCTCACCTAGGCCGTTCCATAGGACACCCCAATATACTA
>NC_142934.1:26452646-26455146 GCF_046866305.1 Octopus bimaculoides
ACATTAGTTAACGTGTTTTCTACAAACACCACAACCAGTTTTTGATATTGATTCATAAAAGCTGTAATTATACAATACAGTCTTAACAATATTCACTCAATACCCTTCTGTCTGACTGATTGTCTGTCTGTCTGTTCATCTGTTTTTTTAAATAAATATTTTTGAATGCGTTGTATATTGGTAACCAAACAGAAATGTTTTACTTCCTGTGGTTTCAAGATATTCTTTGTCTTCTTTAAACACACACACGCGCGCGCGCACATATATTCACATAAACACATCTCATACTCGCCCACACACATATACACATATGCATACACATGTATGTATATGGTAGCACAAACATGAATATATATATATATATATATATATATATATATATATGCATGCGCATATGTGTGTTTGTATATGTGTGTGAATGTTATTGCATATAGGTATGACATGCAGGCGATACCAAAACATACTTTAGTTATGGCATATGCGTTTTATGACAGTCATACGCTACGTACATATCTCATATTTCATATCACATATATGTATCTCGTTCAGAATGCATGTGCTGTGGTGTACATATGTTTTGGAAGTATTCCAAAAATATATTTGATGTAGTAGATACACACACACACACACCCACATGATATCATGGACTCTCCCGTCGTTAGACTTCGTATGAGGGTTCGGAAATTTCTTACTGAATAACTACACAGATGCTTTGTTTATAGTGGTCAAATGTTTGTGTACATATATGCTAACTCCTTCCATCAAATCGATATTACCTGTACAGGTGCAACGGGTGCCACATGTCAGATGACGAAATGATTGCAGAGCAATGTGAAATGAAGCGTTTTGCTCAAGAAACTAACGCAACACAAGGTCTGGGAATCGAACCCACGATCTCGCAATCGTGAGTGCAATACTCTAACCACTGAGTCACGCGCGTTCATGTATATAGATATATAATTATATACTACATAGTATCTATCTATCTATCTATCTATCTATCTATCTATCTATCTATCTATCTATCTATCTATCTATCTATCTATCTATCTATTTTTTCTATCTATCTATCTATCTATCTATCTATCTATCTATCTATCTATCTATCTATCTATCTATCTATCTATTTGGGTACAAACTCCCTTTGGTCATGAATGACCATGGGATTGCACCTAGAAAGTTACCCTCCAAGGCACAAGTCCGGGACAAGGTTGTTTATGGAAGACCAGCAATCGCCCATGCATACCAGCCTCCCCTCTCCAAACTACCGATGTTATCCAAGGAAAAGGCCGATACAGCTTTGCACTAGTGACGTCACAATCGCCGCCTTCCGTCCGTGTGTAAATGTGCATTCACTGACGTTACTTTTGTATTAGTCATGCGAATCCGCATTTTTTCATTTAAATTGTGTCTCAATTTGAGGGTCTACCCTTTTGCTTTATTGTCATTTTTCATGTTTACCTTTCTCTGAATTCTATTTATCTTTTTTGAACTTGTTTTCGTGTATTTGAACATTAGACGACTGTGTTGTTAAAAGGGAGTTATGGTCAGTGCTACTATATTTCTTGCTTTTAGTTCATTCGGGTCGCCTAGTAGAGGAAGCCATATTAAAAATTATTCTTTTCTACTCTAGGCCTGAAATTTTTGGGGAGGGGGCCAGTCAATTAGAATGACCCTAGTACGCAACAGGTACTTAATTTATCGACCCCGAAAGGATGAAAGGCAAAGTCGACCTCGGCGGAATTTGAACTCAAAAAGTAAAGACAGACGAAATACCGCTAAGCATTTCGCCCGACGGGCTAACGATTCTGCCAACTCGCAGCCTTTATATTAAAAATTATTGTTAACAAAATCAAAATCTTAAAATAAATTTAAAATGATGTTTCAAAGAGACTGGCTATCTTGAATATTGGGGTACTACTACTACTACTACTACTACTACTACTACTACTACTACTACTACTACTACTACTACTACTACTATAGGCACAATTCCTGGAATTTTTTGAAGAGGCGGATAGTCAATTACATCAACCCCAGTGCTCTATTATTACTTATTTTATCGACCCCCGAGAGGATGAAAGGTAAAATCGACCTCGGCGAAATTTGAATACTGAATGTAAGGACGGACCAATAATAATACCAGGCAGTGACTCCCATTGCTTCTGATTGGAAGTGTTAACATCTACATGTTTTGTCTTGGTGTAAAAGATAGGCTACAGCGAATATTTTGCTCAATACCATAAATTTGCTAGTCAGTTGCTTGACATTCACCAGTTGAGCATGTCCCTTAGTAGCTGACGGTATGTGCAACCCCGATCAATAGCAGGAGTAGCATGGGTAGCATTACAACAGTGTGTTGAGAGGGATTCTTTGAGATTTGAATAATTCACCCCTGGAAACATGGGTGTTTCATTCATTATACCTAAACAACCTTTATTCAGGGACCTTTTGAACAGAGTTGGCTATTCGACCTGCAGAATACTCTAACTAGACCACA
>NC_142934.1:26460146-26475146 GCF_046866305.1 Octopus bimaculoides
CTAGATAGATATGACAAAATAGAGTGGGGACCCTCGATAGACAGCTGTAACAATATAAAGAATGGATACTTGACTGATTTGACAGAAAGACAGCTGTGCTTATTTATTTCACCCAGGATCTTTCGAGCAGCATGTTCAAGGTGACGGCGCCGTAGGTGGTTCGCCTTGCGCACGTCTGTTGCAGTTGTCCGTGCGCATTTTCGGTATGTGCGCATTTTCGGTACGTGCGCAGGTCGGATCGTGGAGCTCTGTGTGCATCACTGCAACGTCGGTTTCGTACGAACGATTCGCACGCACTCGGTATAGGAGCAGCCTCTACACAACGTTCTGCTGCCGGTAGTAGCTTCTCGCCTGGCCCTTCTCAGTCGCGTATCCATTTTCCAAGTGTTCAGACGGCTCGCACGGTTTCTCCGAGTGTGCTCTTTGCCGAGTGTCCGAGATGGCGGGTATGTTCACTGTGACATAAGACAAATATGATAAAATAGAGTGGCGACACTAGATAGCTGTGACAATATCAACTGGTGATAGCTTATAGATGTGACAGGAAGACAGACTAGCTTACTTATTTCACCCAGAGTCTCTATTTTATTAAGAGCCTTTATTTCAGACAGGGTTACTTATATCTATCTGAAATACCAAAACCTATAGTCTCTGTAACAGAAATCGTTCTGATTCATACAAATGAAATTAACTCAGACAAGGAGAACCTTACATTACAGCGGCAGTCCTGTAACGGACTGCCGCTGTTCATACAACAAATAAACAAAAGAATACTTGTAATAATCTGTTTCATAAAATTATTCAAGTGGTTTAATCTACTAGACCACTTTTCCAACACTCGCTCTCCCTATAGTAAAAATAAATCAGGATAATGATGGTGATGGTGGTGGTGGTGGTGGTGGTGGCGGAGGTTGTGGTGATAATGTTTTGTTTTTGGTGGTGTTGCTGCTACTGATGATAATGGTAGTGGTGGTGGAGGTGGTGGAGGTGGTGGTGGTGATGACGATGATGATGATGATTATGACGATGGAGATAACGACGATGATGACAGCATATCATCAAAATCGTCGTCGTTGTTGTTGTGGTCGTCGTCATCGTTATCATCATCATCATCATCATCATCATCATCATCATCATCAACATCGTCATTACAGTACTGCTAAGTATTAACTCCCAATATCAACAACCGTATCATTATCATTAAGAAAAATAAAATAATAAAAGACATCGACATCACTAACAACAACAAAAAGATAAGCAAATAACAAATACAACTACATCAATGCTACCACCACCACCACCACCACCACCACCACCACCACCACCACCACCACCACCACCAACAACAACAACAACAACAACAACAGTAGTTTGTAGCGTATTGTAATTCAAGACAATTATCGTTGTGAGTGCAGCAGCGCCGTTAAAAGTTGTTGCAGCCATATTTGTTTTGTTTTTACGTTTTGTATCATCGTCTTACAGTATCTTAGCAAAACTGTAATGGAGGACTATAACAGCAGCAGCAGCAGCAGCAGCAGCGACGACGACGACGACGACGACGACAACAACAACAACGAGAACAATAACAACAACAGCAACAACAAGAACTTTATCAATAGGAACACTAAGATTAATAACAACAGATGCTGCAACAACAACAACAACAGCTGTACCGAAACAATAAAAACCACAGGCACAACCACAACAACAACAATAGAAAAAAGTACACCAACTACAACCGCAACAGTTACTAAACGAGCATAACAACCACAACAGCATCCGTACCCCAAACTACTGTAACCGTAACCTTAGGAGGGGCAGAAGTAGATTGAACAAAACGTACCAAAAATTAAAGATAAAAGAAAAACAATAAAACAAACACGCATATAAAATAAAAAATAGAAATAAAATAAAACAAACAGATGACCAGAAGAATCTCAACGCTAACAGCAACAACCACAACAACAAGACAGCAACAAGACAGCAACAATATTAACAACAATAACAATAACAAGGGCTGCAAATGTAGTTTCCATAGCAACAGCAAAACTACAACAGTAATACCGACAACAGCAACAATTATAGCATTAAGAAGGATACTAACTGCAGAAGTAATCACAATAACAATCGTAGAAAAGAAGATGGCGCAAATGCAGTCTTAATAAAAAAATAAAAAATAAAAAACTAACGAAGCAGCCGAAGAAGAAGAAAGAAGAAGATGAAGAAGAAGAAGAAGAAGAAGAAGAAGAAGAAGAAGAAGAAGAAGAAGAAGAAGAAGAAGAAGAAGAAGACAATAAAAAGCCAGAAAAATAGCAGAAAGCTTCACAAAGAAAACGAAAAGAAGAAAAGCAGGAGAAAGAGGAGGAGGAGGAGGAGGGATTGAAGGTGTGTAGAAAAAGTCAGCTGTATCTTACAATTATTATACCAAAAGTGTAAAAAAACCCCAAAACAAAAACAAAGATACAAAGTAACAATATAGAATCCAATATGTCCGTACACGTTATTTGCTGTAAGGTAATAGAAAAATGAAGTGTATAATGACTGGACAGATCTATCAATGACAAATAGAGCATTGACCAACGTCATATTAATTGATATATCTATCTAGGTTCCTTTTTGTCCATCGTCTCCATTTTTTCATATGTGTTTGTAAAGGGTGTGTATGAAGATGTTGACTTCTGAAGTGTGTATGTGTTAATGCGTGCAAGTGAGAGAATGTTTTTCTTTTATGAAGTGTATGTATGTTTGTGTGCAAGAGTATACACACACACACGCGCACACACACGCGCGCACACATACACACGCACATAAACATACACATACACACACGCACACACACATACGCGCGCGCACACACATACACACACAGGCGCAAGTATGGCAGTGTGGTAAAAAGTTAGCTTCGCAACCACATGGCACGTTGGAAAGTGTGTCTTCTCGAGTCGGCCAAAGCCCTGTGAGTGGATTTATTTTTATCTGATGATTACTCTATCTATGAAAGCGCTAATTTAATTTTATGAGCATTACGAAATATTTTTCAATGTTAAAATACTATAATGAAAAACGTGAAAACCAGATTATGCTTTAACTGATATTTTATTCTATAGAAATTCACACAAATTGGAATATATATATATATATATATATATATATATATATATATATATATATATATATATATATATTTTTTTTTTTAAAGTCTGTCATACCGGCCATGACGAAGGGAAATAGCCCTGAAACTCGAGTCGCCTTTATATATTTATATTTATATATTTATATATTTGATCCTTTATATTGAACACTCAATATTTCATCTACATTCAATACTTTCTTTCATGGTGCCATCCATTTTTATTTTATTTTATTTTATATTGTATATTGTATATTATATTATATATTATATATTGTATATTCCATATTCTATACCCCACATTAGTTCTGCAGGAATATAAATAAAACATAAAAAACAGACAGTGTTGGAACTCTTTTAAACAAAATAATATATTCCTCTATACACAATCATACAAAAACCCACCTTTTTTGTATTTATTTTTACTCGCATATATATATATATATATATATATATATATATATATATATATATATATATATTCCAATTTGTGTGAATTTGTATAGAATAAAATATCAGTTAAAGCATAATCTGGTTTTCACGTTTTTCATTATAGTATTTTAACATTGAAAAATATTTCGTAATGCTCATAACATTAAATTAGCGCTTTCATAGATAGAGTAATCATCAGATTTCAAATGTGTTTAATTGATAGTTGAGTTAAATGCTCCAACAAGCTGAATTTTTAGAATACAGGTTTGACCAATCCGCATGCAGTTTAAACATCACGGTTTGCCAGGCGGACCGATAATTTGTTTATAATCATATGCTAGAGATATTTTTTAATCCACATCATTAACCGGTTGTTATATTATTGTTGTTATTTCCGTTCAAAACATTTGAACATTTTAATATAGTTTATGGAAAGGAAAAATTAGGAACATTTTCTGATCACATGTATCTATATGTTCGCTCATTGGAACTTGGCAATCATTGGTGTTCCGGATTTGTTGTCTGTGGACTCGTGAGTATTCCGATAATGCATTCCCTGTCTCGCCTGTATATAGTTCCTCGCAATACGGGCATTTAATGCAATAGATTAAATTTCTGGTTTTGCTGTTCATATCTGCTTTTGCGAAAATTTGTCTATTTTTTGTTCTAATGGAGCTACCAGTATGTATGTATTGACACGTTCTACATATGTAATATATATATATATATATATACATGTAATATTTTGGACTAATGGGTATGTGTCAATTAGTGTGCTTATGTGTTGAGTAAAGCACTGGTGATCCAGACTGCAAAACTGATGCAACACGATTTGATGCACAGCATCCCACCCATAAGGGACAGTCGCAGGATGGGTCGAAACGATCGTCGTACAAAATAGAGTTATACCAAATCCATCTTGTTTCCTTAATCGATTATATATATATATATATATATATATATATATATATATATATATATATATATATGTATGTATGTATGTGTGTGTGTGTGTGTGTGTGTGTGTGTGTGTGTGTGTGTGTGTGTGTGTGTGTGCACTGGGTGCGGTGAATAAACTGGCTTCTAAATTACGCAAAAATGAAAATAACACTCACATCTCATCTTAAAGATATATTTACCAAAATTACATAAACGTATCTTGAAATACTAAAGAGTAAATTTATTCAATAAAATCACCATTGGCTTCAACCACGGCCTCCATACGACTTCGGAATCTCCTGCAACTCTTCTGGATGGTCTCCTTGTTTAAATGAATGCTGCCATAATCCTTGCCTTCAGTTCATCTTTGGTGTTATAAGGTGTTTTGTTGATCTCTCGCTCAACTGCGCCCCACACATAATAATCAAGGAGTTTTCAGTCTGAGGAGTTAGGTAACCATATGTTAGGGGAGATGTGGTCGCGGAAATTGTTTGACAGCCATGACTGGGTTCTCCTGCTTGTGTGGCATGGTGCAGAGTACTTCCAGCAGCCACCCTCCTGACCCAGGGCAGCGCTACCTCCTCCAGGCACTTGATGTAGGCCTCCGTGTTGAGTCTGAAGCCGTGTGGGAAGATGAATGGAGGCATAACGTCCCACCACTAGTGATCACTCCAAACACCATGATGTTGACGGGATGTTTGATTTTTATCACTCTCGGTACATGTCCTCAGATTGACACCCAAACACTCTGAAATGTTCGTAATGGAGCTTCCGGCGTGAATGCCAAACAGGACAGCATGCCCTTTCCAAATTTCTGGCAGAGTGAATTGCGTCATAGTGGTATTCTTCTTACAAACGGTCCCCAACTGACCCGACTATACTGTGTGGTCGACAAAATCAAAAACAAACAATGCGTATGCGCGAAATTAAAAATGTAAAATGGCGACAATTTACCCATCGCACCCTGTATATATATGCACATAATACATACTAAACATTTAAACATTTCTTCACGAGTTCATTAATGGAAATCTCGTCGCCGTAAACGACGGAGAGCCAGTTGTTTCTGTAATTAGTCGTGTTCGTACTGGTGATGTGAAGTCAAACTTTGCAAGATTGATGCTGAGGCATATTCAAATTCCCCAATAGCTTTAGTTCGTGTTGTATATCTATAGATTTCTCATGAATTCAACACACAGTGTCCGGCAGAAAACATCTCCCATATTTTACACGACTATTTGTGTAACCCGAGTGAAATTAGGTAGGTGGTAACGGGGTCTTCCTGTGGCTACAAGTTTATGATTTTTTACAGAGTTTGGGGCTCGTGCACATCACGTGTTTCTTGTTGAAACATTTGTCAATCTGTAAAATATTGTATCGTTTTTTTTGTTGCACCCTGTAGATGTGTTCTTTTTCCATTAATCATCACCATTAACTTAACAGATTACCTGCATTGTTCATATTTTCTTTACTCTATCCCAAACCATTATGTCTGGATGGTTTACCTTACGTTTTATTGCGGTTTCATCAGCAACATTTTAGCATATTTATTCATTGGTGTGTTTCTATGTTGCGGTAAACTGTGAAATTTCCATGGGTGTGTATCATTGGTTACCAGTCGGAGAATATTTTCTGAGCAGCTCCTTTTTCACCTCATATGTGTATTGCCTGATGTATATATGTATATATGCACGCTCGTGTGTGTGTGTGTGTGTGTGTGTATATACATGTGCGTGTGTGTGTGTATGTGTGTGGATGCGTGTGTGCATGAAAATGTGTATATGTTTATTTCACATATATACATATATGCATGTATACATGTTTATCTATCTATCTATCTATCTATCTATCTGTCTGTCTGTCTGTCTGTCTGTCTGTCTGTCTATCTATCTATCTATCTACATGCCTGTCCGTCTGTCTGTCTGTCTGTCTGTCTGTCTGTCTGTCTGTCTGTCTACCTTTACAACATACAAACAGAACAGTGTTGTGTTGATGACCAAAGTACACTTACCGTGTGGTGTTTGTCCACAGCGGCGACAACCTTTGGAATAGTTTTATCATCATCTCTTGCTCTTGTCTCTGTTGTTGGTACCTGATAAATTAGAAGGAAAAACACCATCTTTATCACTCTACATTGTCTCCTCCACTCCTCCCTCTGCTCACCACCACCACCACCACCAGATCAACATCGAGTAATACGACTAGGACCAGATATAATTGTCACACATCAACATCACCATCACCCAAATACCTACACAACACCCCAGAATATTACTACACTACTATCCATCCATCCATCCATCCATCCATCCATCCATCCATCCATCCATCCATCCATCTCTCCCTCCGTCTATCTATCTATCTATCTATCTATCTATCTATCTATCTATCTATCTATCTATCTATCTATCTATCTATCTGATGCGCTACATCATAGAGCGGGTAGTTAAGGAACCTGGCATGGGTGGGGCCCTGATCAATTTAGATCAATCGAAAGCTTTCGATAGGGTAGACCATCAATACTTGGAGGCTGTCCTCATAGCGGCCGGCTTCGGTCCCATTTTCCGCGGCTGGATGGCTGCCTTGTACAGAGGCATCCGTTCGGTAGTTCGCGTCAATGGGCATCTATCAAGACCCTTCGACATTGTACGTTCGGTCCGTCAGGGATGCCCCCTCTCGTCGCTTCTGTACGTGTTGACTCTCGAGCCACTACTGCGGAAGCTATGGACGCTGAGGGGCATCCCGCGAGAGTTGGGATGCGGGACGAGCGTGTCGGCATACGCGGACGACGTCACCGTCATAGTGTCTAGCCAAAAGCACATCGATCTTGTCGGCGAGACACTGAGAGACTACGAAGCGGTAACGGGAGCGAAAATCAACCGGGATAAGTCAGTGGGCTTGCGGCTCGGCACCTGGAGAAGCAAGCCCATGCCGTCAAGCAGCGCCTCCGTCGTGGGACGTTGGACTGACGGTCTGGTTGAGTTGCTCGGGGTCTGGTTTGGTCCAGACCTCCAAACGGAGAAGAACTGGGACGAGATAACGAGAAGGGTGGCCACTCTAGCCCGGCAATGGGCCGAGAGGAAGCTTTCCCTAAAAGGTCGGGCGGAGGTGGCGAACACGTACATCGCGTCCGTCATCTACTACCGCCTGACCGTCGTTCCTTGTCCCGACCCTACCATCACCAAACTGGAGCGCATCCTCTTCCGCTTCTTGTGGAAAGGAAGCGTTCCGATGGTTAGGCGATCCATTTGCTGCCAACACCCGTTAAAAGGAGGACTGGGCATGCCGTGGTTGATGATGCGCAGACACGCGCTGAGACTGCGACATCTCCGGCTCTACGTAGACAGCGGTGAACAGGTGTGGTCACCGTTTGTGCGGCGCGCTTTCCCGCAGCTCGTCTCCATGACCGAACTGCAGTCGTGGATCAAGAAGAGGCTGAGGAAGGGCGAATGGCACCGCGAGTGTCGCGTTGCTCTTCGGCAACTCCAACAACCCGGGTCAACCTTGAGCGACTGCATCACAACTAACGCATTCTATAGTGGATTAGTGGAGGGAAGGTACGACGACGATCTCGGGGCGAACCTGGGCGTCGACGAGGAATACCTGACCCGCCTGTTTAAGACGACCTTCGGACCGGGACCTATGGACAACTTCTAGAGATCCCTGGCCTGGCAGTGCTATCGAGAAGCACTACCCGTTCGGGATAAGCTCTACAGGCATGGCTCAAGAAACACAGGGCCGACCTGTCCGAGATGCGGGCAGAGCGACGAAACCGTTCTGCACGCACTCGTACAGTGTCCCACCATTTCCGAGCTGTGGGCTTACGTCGAACAACTTCTATCGCGTGTGGGACGAGTCGGTCTATCAGCCGAGTCTATCGTGAATATTGTCGCGCCTCCTTTTAAACGGGAAGGAAGAGCTATTTTCATCGTACTTGTGGCTATGGCAAAAGAATGTGTATGGTGGACGCGTCTGAAAGGTCTAGAGACAAAGACTTTCCTCTCTGGGCAATCTCTCATCAACTTCTTCAAGTATCACCTGAAGAGGAAGGTGAGTGTAGAAAGGGAAGTCTTGTCTAGTGAATGCTTCAAAAAAAGATGGGTGAATGTAGCAAGGATGGCATGTGTGAACGACGGAGCCATCTTGAACATAACCCTATGAACTAGAAAAAAATCCAGGAAAAAAAACAAAACAAAAAGGCAAAAGAGAGTCACTTACTGTTATAGTTTCTTCAATGACAATATTGACCAAGGCTACCGTGGTCTTTTCCGTAGGCTTTTTTTTTCACGGCTAAACCTAAACTGTCCTCCCCTCTTTTTACACGAGAACATTACTGTGTGATACACGATCCCTATTGATCGCTTTTTTTTTCTTTCTTCTCGATCCCTTTTGATCGAACTCCCCCCTTTTTCTCTTCCTACGATCCCTTTTGATCGACACCCCCCCTTTTTTTTCTCTCTTTCCTTCCCCCTCCCCAAAAGAAAAGCTCTACATTGTATTTGTCCCATCTTTGTTGAGCCCTGTGTGGCTAATAAAAGAAATGTATGTATGTATCTATCTATCTATCTATCTATCTATCTATCTATCTATCTATCTATCTATCTATCTATCTATCTATCTATCTATCCAACCGCCCACCCGCTCATCACTCACCCACCAACCATCCATCCGCCTGTCTGTCTGTCTGTCTGTCTGTCTGTCTGTCTGTCTGTCTGTCTGTCTGTCTAAATATTTTTTTGGTTTTGGCTATATTGTTTTGATTAGTTGAGCATAAATTGCGAGATCGAATATCGTCTACGGCACGTGACACGCACATTATGCAAGGTTTTAAATTTCAGTATGACCAAATGACATTTGTAATTACTATTTGCAATAGTTTACACAGACGCGCGCACGCGCGCGCGCGCGCACACACACACACACACAAACACGCACACACAAACACGCACACACAACACACACACACACAAGCACACACACACACTTGCACGCATATACACTCTCACTCTCATACACTCATACATATACATGCAAGCGCACACATACATACCACATACATGCACTCTTACGCACATCTATAAACATGCCCACAGACATGCACTCGTATGCAAAGGCACATCCACTTACACATACACACAAACACATAGACATACACAGACGCAATAACACATACACACACAAATATACAAAGATGCATACAACTGGCACACATACATACACAGAGAAATATACATTGATCCATACATACGCACATGCACGTTTATACACACATGTATTCGCGCGTATAAAATCTTGATACTAACGCTTACCCACACTCTCTTGTCCAACGACTGTTCCTCCATAAGTTCATTACAATAAACGTCCCCACACCCGCATCATACTACGCTACACCAAACTTGACACTCGCCAGACACTGCAACATCGTCATCATACCACCACCACCACCACCACCACCATCATCATCATCACCACCACCACCACCACCACCACAGCCGCCGCCACTGCCATTACTACCACAATCAGGGTCACCCCTCCCGCAGCCACCGGCCGCCACCACGATCACGCCGTGAATAAAAATGGAGATATGTTTTAATGAAGAAATCAACTAGAAATTTAATATTGAAACAATTAACTACACGACGACGACGACGACGACGACCACCACCACCACCACCACCACCAATAACAACAACAACAACAACAACAACAGCAGCAGCAGCAGCAGCAGCAGCAACGACAGCAACTACGACGATGACAACGATAACATTAACAGTCATAGCAAGAATGGCAGCAATATTATCGTCAACAATCTGGCAGCGTCTCTATATGGTCGTTTGATTTGTTAGAAATAGCAGTCTTAAAAAGAAGGATGTATTGGACAACGTAGTCTCGGAAATACAAAAGCGAAAAGAAGAAACGAGCAAAAAAAAGAAAAAAAAAAGCTGATGGAACAATTATGGATGAAATGCGTCTGATCATAGGCCTACTTAATCAGGACTGGCCAGGAGCTAAACAACAAAGACGAAAACGACGACGATGATGACGATGACAACGACGACGACAACAACGCTGACATTCAACAACATTCATCATAAATCATCGAGCCGAAAAGATAATTCCCTACGTTGTCTTTTGACATGGTAAAAACAACAGCCAAATATCGCCTCAATCATATCTTAGCATCTTAAAAGCCTGAAGGACACGTTACATTTGGTAGTCTTAGTTGAAATAAGGTCACGAAAATATACACGAAAATATTCTCAAACACCGAAATAATGATTAACCAACAATGCATAGAGATTTGACTGGTCACTGAAAAAAATCTTTAGAAAATGTGTCACATATTCATCTATTCAATTGTCATTACTGAACATTTATTTTCATTTTATCAGTATCATATCTACAAAACATGCATTTTCTTAAGGCTTTTCTAATAGTTTTTTTTAAATAAACAAATAAGATCTCTGTGTATTTTAATTTGTTTGTGAATATTTTTGCTTATGTATTGTCACGCTGCCTTTCTACTTCCGACGTTTGCATTTGAATAATCAATAACACAAAACTTAAATCTCCAGCTTCTCATACACGCGCGCACACACACACAGACACAGACACACACACACACGCACACAGACGCACACACACACATACACACACACACACACACAGACACACACACACACACACACACACACACACACACACACACACACACACACACACACACACACACACACACACACACACACACACACACACACACACACACACACACACACACTCACTCACTTTAAAATGTAGAGGTAACACGCGAGTAAGTAGATATTTATGGATAAGAACGAAAATGCTACTATTTTAAAATTAGGTACATTTAAATTTCTTTGTATAAATACATAAAAACATGTTTTTGTTTTACATGTTTCGGTTGAACGTTTATTTTATTAATAATCTTTTTTCTCTACATATTTCATTTAAGTACATATATTTGTTAGGGTTTATAAACAACCGAAGCATGTAAAACAAAAACATTTTTATTATGTACTTATATAAAGAAATTTAAATGTACCTAAAAAGTAGCATTTTCGTTCTTCTTTTTCACACACACACACACACATATATATACGCACACGGACAATTATATATGCATATACATATACGTGTGTACATACGTGTATCTATATGAATATACATGCGGTTACCACGACGAGGGTCTCAGCTGATATGACCAACGGAACAGCTTGCTCGTGAAATTAACGTGCAAGTGGCTGAGCACGCCACAGACACGTGTATCCTTAACGTAGTTCTCGGGGAGATTCAGCGTGACACAGAGTGTGACAAGGTTAGCCCTTTGAAATACAGGTACTACTCATTTTTGCGAGCTGAGTGGACTGGAGCAACGTGAAATAAAGTGTCTTGCTCAAGGACACAACGCGTTGCTGGGAATCGAACTCCCGATCTTACGATCGTGAGCTGACTGCCCTAACCACTTAACCACGCGCCTTCGCATATGTACATACACATGTACACACATATATTGAAACGTACACACGCACACATATACGCACACGTCGCATGTTTTCTTTAAGCAGGTATGATTGCATTAAGCGATGCTTGCATTCATTCCTGTGTTCAGACAGGAAACTGAGATTTGAAGGACATTTGGCTGTTATTTCTAGCAGATAGAGAAACCACGTAGATGTTCCTCGCTGGATCTTCCCTCCCACAATTACATTAAATTATCAACCTCACCATATTGACGCGGCCTGCAAATCTGACGTTTACTGTTTCGCCCCTTTTTGTCAAATCTTGAAAAAAAAAAAAAAAATATATATATATATAGTGTTTCGTTGCTTTTTTTTAATGTTATATTTTACCTGGTTTGGCAGCTGGGTTTTATCAGAGACATGATGTTGCTGACGGAGAGAATCAGTTGATAACCCATCAGCGATCTGCAAGGAGAGGTACACGACAGCAATCAGTTATGCAACTTAATATCGCTTTTGTTGCGATTGTGTGCGACAGTATACAATACATTATATATATATACATATTATTTCGCGGATA
Source organism: Octopus bimaculoides (assembly GCF_046866305.1). Lineage (NCBI taxonomy): Eukaryota > Metazoa > Mollusca > Cephalopoda > Octopoda > Octopodidae > Octopus > Octopus bimaculoides. The sequence goes on from NC_142934.1 coordinate 26,472,712, forward strand.
TAACTACATCCTTTCGTTGTTTACACCACCTGTCCTCGTCTGTTGTTGTTTTTTTTTCGTAAATTCTTCCATATATATATATATATATATATATATATATATATATATATACACACATATATACCTTCATACATGCACATGTATCAAGCATTCAATAAGTGCAGAAACATAGAGATCCACTGACAGAAACTGCTGTTATACGCAATCGCATATAAATACACCTCTTTTAAAATACGCAAAAGAAACAAACGTACGAACAAATGAAATTAAACAGAAATGCATAGAACAAGGAATCTCAGAGCATAGACAGATTTTTGAAGTAAAATATTTAAATGCTGTCCTACTTACGAGACAACAGATTCATAGATTCATAGATTCATATATACACTTACACATGCGCATATACATTTAAGTAATATCAATACATACATGCAAGTATATGCACATAAATACATGTACATTCTACCTTTTCGCATATATACGTGCATACACAGAAGAAAGAAAAAGAAAATTCCAACAGTGCGATCGTGAAGTATAACATGAACCAACATCAACTATGCTCTAGGCACACGCCAGGATTACGTTACGAAATAAATCTCACAAACGTGTGCCACATGCTTTCACTTTTTAAGTCCTAGCTCAGTCGTCTGCCATTTTGTTTTTGTTTATACGCAACCATGAGAATTTCTGAAAACTTGTATATTACTCTTAATTAAATGTTTATGCATTAAATTTTTGTCAGTTTTTCTTTATAGAGTAACTGCAACATTGATTAATATTCACTATCAATTTACTGAAGACCTCTTAGAAGTATATCTACATGCATTCTGTCTATGTACTTGTCTGTCTATGTGTTTGTCTGTCAAAATCTAGGTACTGGGTTTTAAGAGACAGTGAGAGATAAATAGATAGATAGATAGATAAAGAAAGGGAGAGCGGGAGAGAGAGAGAAGAAGAGAGAGAAGATAAGAGGAGAGAGAGAAGAGGAGAGAGAGAGAGAAGATAAGAGAAGAGAGAGAAGAGGAGAGAAAGAGAGAGAAGAGGAGAGAGAGACGGAGAGAATGCACATAGATATATTTAACGTTTACAAAATACTTTGTAAAATCATTAAGAAACAAACAAGACAGCTTATCTCCAGTAATTTCTCAGGTCCAAAGTGAACACTCAGTCAATGAATCGAACAAAAATAGTTTAGTGGTAAAGCACCAAATTTCTTGATGATTGGATGTGAAGGTAGCGGAGCCTTAACACATGAAAATGGAATATATATATATATATATATATATATATATATATATATATATATATATATATATATATTGTTCAAAAGAATTCCAACACTGTTTTTTTATGTTTCATTCATATTCTTATAATATTAATGTAGGATATAGAATATATAGTATATATAGTATATATAGTAAAATGAAGTGAAGTATTGATTGTCTTATTGAATATATGAAATATTGAATATCAAATATTAAAGGACTAGTATACTTTCTTGCATTTTAGCAGTCTTCAAGGTCCCGGGTTGTGACAGGAATGTTATACACACTATATATATCGTTGCTAGTATGTTAAACTGTCGTATGTCCAACTTTGGCCAAATGCGTTTTTTTAAATATTTATTATTTAGCCTGTTCTTTTGGTCAAAGTATCGTACTTCCAGCTGCTTCAGATGTTAAGATATCAAAAATTGTCGAAGTGTAGTACAGCGGTTTTGCTATGGAATGGTGAAACTAGATTTTCGTTCTCTGAAGAAGCAACGTTTTGGACTTACGACACTTTTGCATAATAACAACGATACACACACACATGTTATTTGCAAGTATATATGATATGCATGTATAAATGTATACACATTATATGCATGTATATATATGTACTATACATACATATATATATATATATATATATATATATATATATATATATATATATATATATAAATGAATATATATGTACATATAAGTATATATATATATTTTTGTGCATATGTATATATGAATGTATGTATCTGCAAGCGTATGCACATGTCTGTGTTTAAATGCGCATGGTATACACTCACAGTCGTCAGATCGTGGTTTCAATTCCAAGATCAGACCAGCGGTGCATTGTGTTCTTGACCAAACTACTTTATTTCGCGTTGTACATTGCACCAGTCCACTCAGCTGTCAATGGGTAACCCTGCGACAGACCTACGTTCCGTTAAGGTGGTAAGTTTGGCCAACCCGCTAAGACAGCGGACTGACGTCATTCGGAAGCTAAGACGATTCAAGGGACTGCATTTATGACCAGCGATATCTAACAACATCTGATAATCTGATCGATGCAGTGGTATATATGTGTGTGTGTGTGTGTGTGTGTGTGTGTGTGTGTGTGTGTGTGTATGTGTGTGTGTAATATGGGACATTGAAGATTGCTTAAATGCAAGAAAG
>NC_142934.1:26477646-26500146 GCF_046866305.1 Octopus bimaculoides
GTTTTCACTACCGTCAGTTCGAAGCAATTTCCTTTCGATATCCTCTGGGGTCTGTGACAATATTTTGGGGTGTGTGACACTTGTATTGTCAATGCTCTCAACAATGTTACTCTTCTGCGTTTCGGTGTATTTGGTTTCTGGTTCTGTCTCTTGTTTCTTATCCAGTGGTACATCCCTGTCCTTAGTGGAAATTGAAACATCATCCTTTTTATTCTGCTTACGCTCTCTGTTGTCCTTTTGAGTCAAAACCTTTATGAAACTTTCCATTTCCTCATCCTCAGGACTTTGCATATGTGAAAATAGCCAAGGTTTCAGCTGCTCATTTCTCATTCCGGCAGTTCTTGTTTTCTTTGGTTTGTCTAACACTGGCTCGATTTTCGGTTTTTCGGAATTCATAGAGGAACCGTTCACTGAAGTTCTTAAATCCTTTCGTCTTGGATCCTTTCGAATAGTTTTCTCGGGCGTTTGATCCTTTTTATCATCTTCAGCCTTTCTGATAGGTTCGGCTATTTTTGTGGGTTGAGAATCAAACTCAGATTGATTCTTTTGTTCTACTTTTCTCTGACCCTCTGTGCTCTGTTGGAACCTTCCATACTCTTCAACCTCCTTGTTTTTCACAGAAATATCACTGATGTTTTCTTTCGAAGAATCCAGATGTTTGGTGGTATGGAAGAACTTTTCTTCTTTTGGTTCCGGAAGTTTTCGACTTACGCTGTTGTTTTCTTTCAAAGGTTCCAGTGCTTTATAAGTTTCACTCTTCTTTTCTACGAGTGTTTCTGGAACGTTGGAGGTTTCTTTAATATTTTCATTAACTGTTTGCGAAAGTTTCGTGTCTCCACTGATCTTTTCTCTTGCTGTTTCCGAAAGTTTGAAGGTTTCATCGATTTGTTCTCTCAAAGGTTTCAATAATTTGGAGGAATCGCAAATATCTTCTTTCCTTGGTTCTAAAATCTTGGACTTTTCACTGATTTGTTCTTTGGTTGTTTCAGAAAGCTTGGAAGTACCAAAATTCTTCTCTTTACTTGGTTCAGGAAGTGTAGCAGTATTATGGACTTTCGTTGGTTCCGGAAGTTTGGAGCGACCAAAGCTATTTTCTTTATGCGATTCCGGAAGTAAAGCAGTATCGTGGACTTTTGTTGATTCCGAATGTTTAGAACCATCAAAACTCTTTTCTTTACTCGGTTCCTTAGCTGTGACAGTATCGCAGACTTTCGTTGGTTCCTGATCTTTTGTTACATTGCATATTTTTTCAGTCAATGGTTCTGAAGTGTCTGATGTCTTTTTCCGAGTCTTGGTGTCCTTTTGCTTTGCTTTGCGACTTCTACCTTTATCAAGAAGAAGCATACTACCCCATTTTTCCATCACAGTCTCGACATTATCGTCTTTATATTCTTCTTTGCTCTTGACGTATGGTTTTTGCGGTGGCAAGTGTTTATCAGTAGCAACATCAACTGGTTTAGTCTCATCATAAATTGCACCTTCAACCTCAATTTCGATGTTCAATAACGGTTCTTTTTCACATTCTTTAACGAGACTATCGGAAGGTGCAGGAACAGTATCGTTCGTAGGAATATCCAAACTGTGTACTTGAGACTCCTCCTGTAAATTGTTAGTTTCTGGCAAGCTCTGTTCTTCATCTAATTCTCGTATCGGTGATAAGTCTGTCATCAGAATCCTACGAATCTCCATTTCCGTATGTTTTTTGGACCTTTTCGCATTTTCTAAATTGTTTGCGGTATCTTTGGCATTTGTGAAGTTATTATCGAACTCTTCTTTGTCGGGAGGAGGCATAGAAAACACATCTGTCTCTTGATGGTACCTCGAAGATGTGTCTAATGTCTCTCCATAGATATTAGACATAGGTTCAGCTTCAGGTTTTGTTTCTGTCTTAAGTGAAGATATAGTGTCAGCTTTATTATAGTCTCTTGGAGAGTCACGTGACAAGTCCTCATTATAACTGACGGAAGACGTTTCAGAATCCTTGTGTTTCTGAGATACAGTTACTGTGTCATTAAACTCTGTTTGTTTCTGTTGATATCTGTGTGTCTCATCTACACTGTCATCTACACAACTCTTATCTGTCTTGTCCCATTCATTTGTTATCTGTAGAATGTCTTCGTATGGCGGTTTACCGATTAAGCTCTCTGTTGGGACCCTATCACAAACATCCTTGTCTTTCTGATTTCGCCAGATTTCAAGTTCTTCTTCTTGACGAAGCCTCATTTTACGGAATCCTTGCAAAAGTTTTCTAGTGTTTGCAATTAGACTATCCACCTCATCATCTTCATCACAACCATCTGAATAAGTATCTGACACTTTATTTGTATCTTCGACGTTTCTTTCAGTCCTAGTATAGTTTTCTGACGAATCCATGGTGTCAGACCCAAAGCTGTCCTTTTTAGAATATTGATAGAACTCTTTTGAATCAGACGTTTTCAAATCGTCATTAGTTTCTTTAGACGACGTTATGGTCTTATAGTTACCAACATCATTTTCGAACGCAACTGGACTCGTTTTTTCTAACAAGTTATCTTGCTGGGACATTTCAAAAGTGTCGTTTGATGTTTTATACTCATTTGGTGTTCCTAAATTTATCTCTCCACTAATGTCAGACGACAAATGTTCCGTCACAGAAACAGTTGATTCTTCTTCAGTGTTATCTGTAGTGGTTTCTTCGCCCATATCTTCGGAAGACCATCGCTTACTGTCACTAATTTTATTATAATCTGTAGAATACTTCAAATTATTCTCTGCTTCTTCACTTTGAATTTCTGTCTCAATAGCATCGTCATTTAATATGTATTTCTCCTCACAAACATCGTCTACTTCATTAAATTTATAATCCAGAGTAAATTCAACGTTGGTTTCGGAACCATCAAATAAAATGGCGTCTTGCACTTCGGATTTGTCGTCTGCATCGACTGATAATTCTGACTGTTTATCATCGATGTAAAACACGACATTTACTTCATTGTCATTTTCTTCGTCTCCAGCATTTTCTAATTCCGTAGATATGGTGAAGAAAAATTCTCCCGACTGTTCAGATTCATCTTTAATATCAATATTCGAATCAGTAACAATATTTTCATTTGCATCCAGAAAAACATCCATATCATCATTTTCATCGTTCCCTTTGGAACTGATAGCAGGGAGAACAACAACATCATCGTTAAGATCTTTCTGACGAGATTCAAGGGCAATGGTTTCGCAAGAATCTTCAAAAATCATCTCATCTGAGCCATCTTTATCATGGCTTTCTTTATCAAATGAAATAGATGGATAGTTTTCTTCACTCGATATATCAATAGAACTGGTAATGTCTTTAATTAGTTCTGATGCTTCAGGAAGATTTGCCTTATTGGAAAACTTATCGTCAAGTTTTTCATTTTCGGATACGAAAATGTCGATGCTGGGGCCTGACTTTAAATCAACATTTTCGTTCAGGCTGGATGATTGCTTGCTATTCTGGACCGCGTTTTCTGATAGAATCTCATCAGGAATGTGTGAGGTGAATGGAACATCTGTTTTGCTTGTTACTTCTGTTTTTGTTACATCAGCCAAAATCTCTTTGGTTTTCAATGATTCTATAACCGTAGATATAATGTTGTCGCTAAGGCTACGTTCTTGCAATGTCTGCTTAATATTATGAATAATATCTTGCAAAACATCTGTGTTTTCGGAAGACGATTGTGGTTCAGTATTTGCGGCAAGTTTAGAAATTTTATCTTGTGATGTGACCTTTTCACTGTTATCAACAATTTTACTAGTTCTTTCATATTTGCTGTCAATGTCAGTTTTGCTCTCTGCAGCATTTTGTTGGGTGTAAATTTTCGACTTTGTCTTTGCACGTCGTATTTTGTTACTTCGAGTATCTTCGGTGGAGCTAGTGCATTCAAATGACTTGTCATCTAAAGTGACGGACTTAGGTTCTTTAATCGACTCCATTTTGACAGCCTTTTCATTATCTAACTTCGACTCGTGTTCATTATGGTCCACAGTTCTTTCCTTTGATAAAGCTTTTGTCGATGGAATCTCGGTGGTGCTCTGTGTCTCGTCTATATTTCGGTCACCATCAAAGCTTTTGATAAATTTCTTATTTTTACCTTCTGACTGTGACTGACGAACAAGATTTTTATTTTCCTTCAAACCTTTAACGACTAATTCCTCAGACGGAAGTGAATTACTCGATTTGTCGCCCGAACGTTCTACGATTTCTTCACTGTCATCATCATCTTCAGCTTCATCCTCATCAGCATAATCTTCCTCTTCGTCAGCATCCCTGAACTGATCAAAAATGAATGCCTTATTGAGTGGAACTTTCGGAGATTCTTCATCCGTTTCTTCACTATCAGTGCCGACAATATTTTCTGGCAAACCAATATTAAAACCCTCAACTTTGATTGATTTGATTTCATTCTTGGGTTCTGGGCGCCTATTTTCAGTATTTTCATTTTCCTTTATTTGGGCTAACTTGGCATCCTGAATATCATCATTAGCAACAGGCTCCTGACTGTCCTTTACCTGCACTAACTCAGCATCCCGATTATCTTCGTTAGCAATATGTTTTGTAGAAGTATCTACATCACTTAATGGCTGTTCTTTTTCCGATACATCCCCTTCTTTAGCAGTTACTTGTTGCTGTGATACATCTTTGTTGGTGATGTTAGTTTGATCTTCACTTTTATCTACCTTATCGGAGAGTGTTTGTTCTGTTTGGGAATTAGATTCGCAAGAGTCTTCTTGGACATCGTAGCTGGATTTTAACTTTTCATTACTAGTGTCGTCTGAGAAAATATTGATTTCATTTACGCCCAATTTAATATCTTCTTTCCCTTTTACCCCCAGATTATTATCTTCTTCCTGTTTTACTCCTACCTTATTATTTTCTTCCTGTTTTACTCCCAGATTATTCTTTTCATCCTGTTTTACTCCTACCTTATTTTCTTCTTCCTCGTTTACTTCAAGTTTATTATTTTCTTCATGCAATATTTTTTGAGTCTCATCTACCTCGAGATGATCTTTAACAGTTCCAGCTGGTTTTTCTCTGGAAGTTTCCACCGAAGACTCATTATCAGATGTTTTGTCTGTATCACTATCTTCTACATCATCATATTGTCCAGGTTCCTTTGGATCCAAAACTGTAGGTTGTCTCAAACCTTCCTGTTTTTCAAGACTCGAATCCTTCACAGAGTTTTGATCCCTGTTAAGATCTGAAGAACTTTCAAGAGCCTTTGAAAGCTTTTCTGAATTCTCCAGTTTCCGAGACTCTTTGGTATCTACTTTAGAGACATCTTCGGTACTTTCAGTAACAGACAAAGGTTTTTGAATGCTTAATTCTTCGGAACTAGACTGACTTTTATCTTCAGAAATTTTATCGCTAATTCTTTCTTCATCAGATTTCTGTAAACTAACGCCAGGTTTACATTCGGTGTTTTCCAGAGCGTCTGGCATTCCTTGTTTCTGGTTTGATAATTCTTTCGAATCAATACTATCTTTACGATCGACCTCAGACGAAACAGTCTTCAGTTCTTTAGAACTGTCTTCCGATTCAATAATCTCTTTTGAAGATTTTAAGTCATCGGCATTCTTTTCTATAGTCGTCTGTTTGTCCCCACTCTCAGGTATATCAGCTGTTTTTTCATTATCGATAACTTTTTCCTCACCTGTATTGATTATTTCCACTTTACTCTTTTCGTTTACGTCTTCCTTACCTTTATCGCTTACTTTTCCTTCGATTATATCGATTCCAACAGTTCCTTCTGTTTGGGCAACCTTAACTTCAGTATTTTTGGTTTTGTCTCCTTGGTCTTCTGTTGTCATCGGACAAGGTTCGGCAACACTTTTCGTTTCGGTTTCAACAGTAACATTTTCATTTTTAGCGGCAGATTCGGACGAATCTTTACTTTTAGATAGTTTACTGTCTTTCTTTTCAACTGGTGCCACCTTTTTGACACTGTCTTTAGCTGGTAACAGACCATATCTTCGTTTCATAGAATCAAAGTCAATTCCAGGTGCATTGGCAGCGCCAAATTTCTTCTGAAAATTTTCTAAATTGCCAAGTTTTTTCGGTGCCGGTTTACTGGTAAGACTGCTTCTCCTTTTTACAGGATCGACTTTTACTTCCTCTTGCAAAAAACTTCCACTTAACCTCCGTTTCATGGCATCAACAGTACTCTCCTTCGGCTTCTTTCGTTCCTCTTCCAGCATCTCCGATATTCTCTTTAGCCTCTCTTTAGCCTTCTCTTCGGCGGTTAATTCTTTTTTAACTTCCGGTTCTGGTTTCTTTTCTTCCACCACTGGGGCCTCATTTGTTTCTGTAGGACATATAGTGATGTCATAAGAATTCGGTTTATCACTATCAGCCACTTCATTGATTGTAAAAGTAAAACTGTTAGAGTCCTCATTATCACCTTCTACTTTATTTGCACTGCTATCGGCTGTTTTTACGTCACCGTCTGTAGTTGTTTCAGATTTTGTTCCAGAGCTATCGCTGATTGCAGATACGGTTTGATCTTCGGTAATATCACTATTGATTACAAACGTAAAACTATCTGATTCATCACATTCTACGTCATCAATACTTGTAGAAATAACGAATGTACAAGAGGTCTCCCCACTTTCCTCTGGATCTTTTGACTCTACCTCCGTCACACTATTGATCTTTGCCGCTGCAGTCTTTGGTAAAGGCACTGGGGGCTTTTGGGTTTTCTTTAAATTAATTTCAGTACCCATCTCCGAAGAAAGTTTATTCATTCGTGACTTCAAATCCATTTCTTCTTCATCATCTTCCGATTGTAATTTCGTTTTGTCTTTGGTAAATTTAGGCGGCGGTACCGGGGCTGATTTCTTCAGAGTTACTTGAGTTCCCATCTCGTTAGATAATTTATTTAACCGACTTTTTAAATCCATTGATTGTTCGTCTGAATCGTCCGTATTATTGATGTTATCAGAAACTTGCTCCAACCCGTCAATACTTTCAGAGCCTTTGTCGCCTTCAGTTAATTTATTTTCTTCCGCGTTAGTTGAATTATCACCCCTTTTCACCTTTGGTGCTGGACTTGGAGGGCTTTTCTTCCTCAAATTAATTTCAACTCCCATTTCTGCCGATAGCATACTCATTCTTCTTTTTAGATCCATTTGTGCATCATCAACTTCTTCAGTGCCAGAACTTGTTGGTTCGATTTTATTGTCCTGTTCCTTTATTTCTATATTTTCAATTAACTTCTCTTCCTCATTATGATCATCACTTACAGCTTCAGGTATTTCACCTGTCTTATCGTCTTTTGTTGCAAGTTTCGATGGTGGTGGCGGTGGAGTTTTCTTCTTAAAATTAAGTTTGAAACCCATTTCTGCTGGCAACATACTTAATCTACTTTTGATATCTTTAATTTCTTCAGAATCATTAGTTTCAGATTCATCATCATAAGAATTAATTTGTTCGGTGCTATTTGGTTCACCACTAAGTTTAGATTTTGGCGGTAACTTTGGCGGTTTCTTTTTAAAATTTAATTTCTCACCCATTTCTGGCGGCAACATGTTAAATCTGCTCGAAAGATCTTTGAACTGTTCCTCTATAGATTCGTCAGTTTCAGATGATTCGTTTACACTTTCAGCCGTTTTAACACCACTTCTTGGTAAAGGAACTGGTTTTTTACTTTTACTTTCTACTGAAGTTTGTCCATCTTCCGGATAATCATTCATTGATTCCGTTTCTATTGAATCTTTGATTTCTTCAGATGATTCTGATTCCTTGTTAGAATCCTTTGCTTCTGACTTGGAAGTTGTTCTTGGTAGTGGAACTGGTGGCTTTCTTTTAATTTTAGGTTCAAGATCCTCTTCTGGTGTTACAATATCTGAGGACCCAGAAGATGTCACAATAAATTCTGCGTCAACATCAGAGTCTACTGACTGAGGTCTTGCATCGTCTTCATTTTTGAGAATATCTGATTCCGGCAACGAGTCACCGGACAAATCTTCATCTGTAACGACTGTGATAACAGAGACCATGTTTTCGATGCAGCCATCTTCTAAGTTATCAATCTTAGAAATAACTGGCGACAGTTTAAGCTCTGTTTCCCCATCTTCAGTGGTTATAAATTCTTTTGACTCTTCAATTTTATTGTTAAGATTTGTAGAAATTTCTTCATGAAATGTGTTTTTCTGGTCTTCCTCATTGAAGGCTTTTTCACCGCTATCTTCAATATTTATCTCCTCTGATATTTTTTGAGGAGAAAACAGAGGCATTTCTTCTAAATCTGCAGCAATGATTCCTGAACTTTCTGCAGAATCTGGTTCACTTATTTCACTGTTTGATTCTTCTACAGATTTTGAAGATTCTGAGCTACTTTCTCGATCGGTTGTGTCTTCACTGCTGGCATGATCTTCATCTTCCGACACCTGTATTATTTCATCACAAGGAATAATTCTATCTTTCCCTTTAGAACTAACAATATCCCCGATGTGTTTCATTTCACCGGATTCCTCTTTTGAAGATTCGATCTCAATGTCTTTATTTGCATTGTTTATATCTTCTTTCTTATCTTCCATAGACGTCGGCTGAATTGATATTTGTTCTTCCAAATATGTATCAGTTTTATCACTTCTGTCGTTCTTGTCAAAATATTCAACCTCGGAGTCTTTGGAATCCTTATTTTCTGGTGTATCCCGTTCATTGATTCCTTTCGTGACTTCTACAGAAACATTATCCTCATCGTGACACACACTGTCCTTTTTGCCATCCAATTGCTGCCTGTTGTCATTGGCTTCACTTGTGATTATACATTCCTTATTCTTGTCACATGTTTCAGGTTCTTCACTCGAAGAAAAGCCAAACATTCTCTTTAGAGCATCAACAGCATAAAGAACACCACTTTTGGTGGGTGTGGCTTGAGTTTTCTCCTCTTCTTCGTAACTTTCGATCGTCGTATGAGGTATACCTTTTTCGACTAAATCAGACGACACGTTGTTTGCTTGTGTCAATGCAACAACTTCATCTTTAGTATCATCAGTCGTTGAAATACCGGGAGAAATTTCTTTCGATTCATGAACAATGGATTGTACTAATATTTCGTCATTGTTTAAGTTTGCGTTTTCAGAAACTGCACTCTCCAACAGTTCTTCAGATCTATTCTCAGTAGGAACGGTCATTTCAGCTTCACTATCTGAAGCTAACAAAGCAATTTCTCTGTTGTTTTCGACTTTCTCAGGAAAACTAATTTCCTTAACATCATCCTCCATGTTTGTAGTTATCTTATGTTCTGTTGGTTTTTCATAGCTTATTTTCTCATTTCCGCTCGAAGCACTAGTATCTGCTAACGACATATCTTCACAGCTTTCACGCTGAGGAGGTACATATTTGTTTTGTCCAGTGTTCAAGATATTTGTTGAATCTGAGGTATCTATAGTCTCTTCAATTTCATTGGATTGAAGATCTGTTCCATTGATTTTTGCTACTGTTGGTGTGGCTGATGTTTTTGTTGCTACTGTTGTTGTTGCTGTTGTAGCTGTTGCTTCTTTACTGATGCTTGTGATATCGTTATCTTTAGCCTTTTCCTGCTTCGCTAGAGCTATATCAGTAATATCTAAACCAGTACTGTCATGTTTACTGTCACGCTGTGATAACATAGTTTCTCTATCGTCTGTATCATTGTTGTTAGTACTTTGCTCCTTTAAGCTGTCGTTTTCCGAAGTAGATGACGCCACGGAAATGTCCGGTAACGAACTACTTGCTGTTTCCGTTACTTGTTTTGCTATGTCTATATCTTTAGTGACATCAACAGTAGCAGCGGTAATACTCTCTTGAGTGTCGCTCAGAGTGGCATCTTTATCTAAACAGGGACTTTTCAATTCTTTCAGTGACTGAGTTGAAGAAGGAGGTGTCACCGATTCTAAATCCTGCGTTTTAACTGAACTCTCGTTAGGCTTGAGATTATCGTTCTGTTCACACAATTCGGCTGGGAGTTCATTTGGACTTTCACGTGGTGATATGTCCACACTGTCGTAAAACTCCTCCTCTTCCTCCTCCTCATTACGATCCTTAAGTGACAACTGCTGTTGATCATGTTTATCTCTCTTATCCATAGTTATCTCCTCCTTGTTATTTCTCTCTTTATCCCCCATAACTTCTGATTCATTTTCCAAATTTACAAGTTCGTTTTCACTAATTTTCTCCCGTTCCCTGTCTACTTTACCTTCAGCTTCTTCCCTAGCCTCATTTTCATTCTTCATTTCTTTCATGATATACGCCTGTTTCTCCTTTACGTCAGCGACCGATGATATCCTTTTAATTTTGTCTTCTAGCTGTACTTTCTTCTCGTCACGAACGATTAACACTTCTTCGGTTTTTTCTTCATTTCTTAGTTCTTCCTTCTTTTCTTCAAAGACCTGCTTTTCTTCTTTTTCATTTTTCTCCTTCTTTCTTTCAACCACAGAAATCTCTTTACTTTTTATTTCTTTCATTTTATTTTCTTCATTTCCTTCGATGACTTCAACTTTCTTCAATTCTTTACCTTTATCGACCAAAACTTCTTTAGATTTTTCTTCTATTATACCTTTCTCTCTCTTTCTTTCTACAACTGACAGCACCTCAGCTTTCTCTTCTTTCCTTTCCTTTCCCTCCTTTCCATCCACGACCAGTACTTCTTCAGTTTGTCTTTCCTGAAAGTCCTTCTCATTCGTTCTCTCAAATATCGATGCCATTTTCCTCAATTCCCCTTCCTTAATTGTCTTCTCTTTATTTTCGACAAAGACAGGAGTTTCTTCTGTTTTTGTAGATTCTTCCATCTTCACGACCGACATCTCTTCTATTTTTTCTTCCCTATTTTCGAGATTTACTCCATCTATATTTTCTACTCCTTCATTCTTTCTTTCTTTCCTCTTTGTATCTTCTACAATGTCAGTTGTTCTGATTTCTTTCTCTTCAATCTTCGTTTCTTCATTTTTCTTCCTATTTTCCTCCATTATTTCTGCCTCAACTTTTCCTTCTTTTTTCATTTTCTCCTTCAACTTTCTCTCTATCTTTTCTTGCCTTTCCTTCTCTTTTTTCATTAGCTTTTCTCTTTTCTCCATTTCTTTCTTCTCTTTCTTTTCCTGCTTTTCTTTTTCTTTCTTTTCTTTCTTTTCTCGTTTCTCTTTTTCTTTCATTTCTTTCTTTTCTCTTTTTACTTTTTCTTCTCTTTCTTTTTTCTCTTTTTTTCCTTCAATTATTTCCGCTTTACTTAGTTCGTTATCAGCTCCGACAATTTCTACAGTCAATTTGGCATCGTTATCTTTATTCGTTTTTAATTCTTTATCATCAATCTCATTAACAGTGCCATCTTTGTCACATGTCAATTTTTCCTTGACAACTGCCCGACAACTTGTTGTTTCCAGTGATTCATTGCTATCTTCATTTGCCAATTTCTCCTTATATTTAGATGTTTCAATATCATCTGAACCTATTTGATCATTTAACGTTTCCTTATCTTTTTCAGATTCATTAAAATCATTCACATTTGTCGGTGATAGGTAGCTTGAATTGTTTGAAGTCTTATCTGTAGTTATTTTCGAATCAACCCCTCGTTGTTCACTTTCAAGGCAAAGAGACATACTTTTGTCATTAACTTTACCAGTAAGTTCTTTAGAATCTTTTACGCTGTGTTCTTCTAATTCGTTTGATGTCCGTTGTGACTGTTGTGACTCTACAGGCGAGTAATTTTTGTCAGATTTTTCCTCAGATATTACTTGGCTTTTGTCACCAGTGAAACTCTTGGAGTCATCTTTTCGACTGGCAACTGAAGAAGATTGAGAGTCAAGTTTCTGTTGACTTTTTATAGATTCCAATAGAGTTTCAGTAATCTTTTGACAGAGCACGTGTTCAGGTTCTAGTGAAGCGTTTGCAAGAACTTCTTTGACAATATCTACAGGTTCAGTTAAATCATGGATCGGATCTTCAGATATCGTATTCACAAGTTTCACAAAGCTTATGATTTCGTCTATTGATGCAACATCAAACGTCTCAATCGGAATACCCTCTATTCTAGAATGTTCCACGGCAGTGATCTCTATGATGTTTTCTTCGTGGTCTATGTCCTCCAAGTCCACCAAATCTGTACAATATTCTACTTTATTGTCACCTGAGTAGCTCAGACAATCAATCAAATTTCTTTCCAAGTCCTTGAAATGAGCTCTCGTCACCGCCGTAACAATTTTACTGACTTCTTCATATTGTAGAGGCTCTGTAGATTCTGTGGAATATAGTTCTTGTGCAGATTTTAATGTTTCTTCAGCATCTTTGGTCTCGTCGGAAATATCTCTTTTCTCCTCACGCACTGTATCTGCTTGTTCTATTGATACACTAAGCTCCATGCCACCGCCAACATGTATAACCTCATAATCTATAATTTCTGTTAATTTTGCTAATCTCTCGTTTTGGTCGGTTATTGATTCCTTTGGTGTTTCTAACGTGTTTGCTTCCAGAACGCATACAGAATCTTGGAGGACTTCTGGTTCATTGTTTACATCAATAAACATTTCAGTTGAATGTTTACAACAAATATCATCGGGACAAACCGAGATCTCCTTAAACTCGTTCTCTAGAACCTCTGTTGGTGTCGTCCGAATATCTTCCAGTAGATCACTCAAAGATGTCGTCAAGTCCTCCATTAGATCGTTGCAATGTAAGTTTACAGGATCAGTAAGACTTTCTCCAACATTTATTTGTACAATTTCATGAGATTCGATGGAGACATCAGCTACGTTATCATAGACAATTTCCATCGATATTTCCGTGTTTTCTACATACTGAGTATTTAGAACCTCCAACGGTTCTGTTATACCCTCCACCGCGTATTTACAAAGATCTTCAATAATTCGAGCTTCCTTCTTCTCAATTCGAACTTCAGATTCAGAATCCTCCTTTTTTTGTTCAACTTTCAGCTTGTCAATATCTGCTTCTGCACAACTTTCTCCCTCTCTATTCGAGAAACCCCTGTCATTCTGTTCATTTCCATCTAATTCAACATCTTTCGTCACTGCCTCCTTTGAGGTTTTAACTTCAGTATATTCGGCCGATTTTGATGAAGAGATGAAACTGACTTCTTTATTTTCTGACAAGCTGTTTTCTTTGAACTCTTTACTTATTGACTCTTCGTCTTTGACAGAGTCTATTTTAACAGCATCTTTTCCTTCATGTCTTACTTCAGCGACAGTCCCGTTTGACACAGTCTCATACACTCTTACCTGATCAAGCTCTTTCTCACTAACACCAACAGTACTTTGCTTAATTTTCTGGCAAGATGTATTTTCGAAATTTTCATTTTGTATTCTCGAAATCCCCCAGTTTTCTTTCAAATTGGTATCGGTTCCCAGTTTCGTTTCTTCGGTGATATCTTTGGCATAATTCTGATCTTTGACGTTCAAATTTCCGATTTCTAGTTCCTTCTCATTGATTTCTGGACAAGCAGAAATGAAATCTTTTCTTTCGTTCGCTGTGTCGTTTGTTTGGTCGTGTGTTTCTTTAAAATTTGATTCACCTAATCCCTCACGCGTTTCTCCCTTTATTTCACTTCCAGAATGTGGCAAATTGAACTGTTTGTCTTCTTTGCTTTCGTTATGAATCGACCCGATTCTACTGGAAAGATATGACGCTTTCTGGATTTCTGATATTTCTACACCAGCCGTCATATTTCTACTCCTCGACTTTTTAGACTCTTCAGTTTTAAAAGGTGTAGCTCCTTTCTCTTTTTTGACGGATGCCATCACCTCGTTGTCGGCCTGATGTCTTTCGAAGAATTTTAACCCATCCGTTTCTTTATTCGAACTTTCGATAAGGATAATATCTGATGGAGCGTTATTTGATTCCTCAGTGCAAATGGCCTCTCCATTCTTCTCTTTTGTTAATAAAGAGTTTTCTGACTTTATTTTACTCCTAGTTTCACTGATTATTGCAGAACTGCTTTCGATATTTTTGCTAGTTTTCATCTTTGACTTGTGTTTAGATTTCTTCTCCTTGTAGTTGCTTTTCGTATCCAAAACACGTTCATTATCTTTTGTATCTTCTGGATGTTTGCTGACGTCAGGTTTCAAGTCAAACGAAACCCTTTTTTTCACATTAACAGCTACAGACCTAGAAAGCTTTGTTTTATCAACATTACCAGACGATGATGAATCGTCCGATGATGATGTGATGTCACATTTAATCTTATCTCGCCCTTTAATCACCATAATTTTGTTTTCCTTATCACTCAGTACAGTAGAATCATCTTTTATGCTATTCTTATTCATAATTTGCTCATTGTTTACAGACGGAGAAATCTGGCCTGTTATCTTTTTAACATTATCATCCTTAACCGGAAGTGGCTTAATCTTTCTATCGCAAATTCCTTCAAAACTTCTGCTATCGCTAGCAAGTTTCTTTTCAACCACATTAGACTGACTTAACAGAAGAGATTGCTCTTTTAAAGAATTATCTGATGTTGTGTCTTTCTTGTAGTCTCTTTCGTTGTCCAAATCTACTTTACGGTTAACTTTACTCGTAGACTTGGCCAAACTGTTGGAACCGTCACTTTCAGAAGATTCTACCGCACTTCTTTTAGGTCTTTCAGACGATGTCTTACCTGGAATATCGGCACCGCTGGATTTAGCAGAGTTATCCTCGCTACTAAAGTTTTCATTATTCCGTGATGTTTTATTTATATTATTTTTCTTCTTATTTCTTTTCTGTTCTGATTTGCGATTCTGTTTCGGCCGGGATTTTTCTTCAGTTTTCCCGTCTTTGTCACCTTTCACTTTATTTTGTTCCGAAACTATCTGATAAGAATCTTCCAGTTTATCTGTCTTGCTGCTTACATCTGCTTCCTTCATTTGGTCTGCCAAAAGATCGATATCAACATGTTTTGAACTTTTACTGTATTTCCTGATTACTTTTGGCTTGTTTGGCTCCGTGTATTTGTTTTCTTTCTCCTCTTTGCATTCAATACTTTCACTTTTGCTCCGGGAAATCTCAATGACTTTAATATTTTCGCTGCTATTGCTATTTTTGGCATCATTCGTTTTAGTTAAAATTCCATCGCTGCTTTTATGATTGGAAGCTCTAAGATCATACTCACTTGACTTATGTTTACTGTCAACGAATTCAGAAACAATTTGTTCAATATTTACGTCGTCTGGTTTCTGTTTTTGACCAAATTCAGTGAAAACTTCCTTGGACGTAACGCCAACATCGTCTGAAACTGTAGATCTTGCCTGAAGTATTTCAGATCTATGATGCTTTAAATCACTCATGTTATTTAAATTCTCCGCAGTTGAAGTTGGGCTTAAATTCACTTTACGATTATCAACTGCATCAATTTTGGTTTGGAGTTTAGATTCCTTATCAGTTTTGTGAGCAGTATTACTATCAAGTGATGTATCAAGGGCCTTTTCGGAACCCTTGAATTGTTTCTCGCTTAAATCTCTGTTCCCAATTTCAATATTGGCTTCTTGATCGATTTCAACTTGATTATCAAGACTCTCATTCTTAGCAGCAAAATCTGAATCGCTGTGAAGACGTTTGGACCAGCTTGTCCTGTCTTCCTTATTTGGAACATCTACACTATCTTTATTATCTATGATTCTTGTGATGTCAATCTTAGAATCATCACTGGATTTATTCTCAGAAACAAAGTTGAGCTTGAAATCTGAACTGGTGTCACCATCTTTAATTTTATCTTCCTCATTCAATACACGGCTATGTTCAAAGCTGAATTCTCGGTTGCTGACTTTACTATGGAATTGGTCGCTCTCTGTTTCACTGTTAGCCTCACTACTAGGGATGCTGTTGACGTCAGGGCTACTGGAATCTCCACTGAGTTCTGCGCAACTGGATTCACTGCTGAGTTCTGGACTGCACTCACTACTCAGTTCGGGACTGCACTCGCTGCTCAATTCGGGACTAGACTCAACGCTGTGTTCAGTACTTGTGTCATTACTTGTTGGCTCACTTAAGATAGTGAGATGTTCGTTTTTATCTATTATACTGGCCTGAGTACTGGATTCAGAACTGGTTTCACTTCTCACTTCAGTGCTGTACTCACTGCTGAGTTCAGGACTGGACTCACTGCTGGACTCAGGGCTAGATTCACTGCTATGTTTAGGGCTAACTTTTTTGCTGAATTTGTTGTCAACTCCACTATCAATCTTCGAGTGATCATGAAACTCTTTTTCCTTTAGCATGTCAGCTTTACTGCTGGTATGTCTATGGGGTTCATTGTCGAATTTATCTTTCGACTCATACGACGAACTATGTTTTGCTTTAAAACTTTTTTCTGCTGGTGCCCCTTCCATCTTTCTATGTAAGCTACTGGTCACAGACGTAGCGGCATCTTTACTGGTATTTTGATCCAAGTTGACAGCACTTGGAAGATTCAGCTTTTCACTAAGAAGTCGTAGAATCTCTTCCATGCTGACATAACCCAAATGTTTACCACTCGCATCGAAAATTTGAGTCATTTCACTCACAGACTTAGTGGGTTTTTCCTTCTGAATTGGTTCCCTATTTTCAGTAGCCCCAATACCAAGATTTGCTTCATTTTTATCTTCAGGCCTATCGAATTTTTGTGCAATATTTTCGCTTCCAGTAGATTTTGTTTTCTCAGGATGAGGAAGCTGGCTTTCGGCTATTTCCTTGTGTGAACGACCATCTGTATGTTCTGTGTAAGAATCAGTCTTCTCTTTAGAAGATTTTTTCCAAGACTTTTCGCTTTTTTCTCTTTTAGGATGTTTTGAAGAATATATGTTTTTAGTGTCATTTGCAGTCGATTCCAAATCTGATTTCCTGACTGTTGACAATAAGGCGGTTTCAGAATCAACTTTGATTTTGGAATTATCGTTAGTGATCCTTCTGGATTGATTTTCATCTGATTTAATAATGTTTTTGCTCTTATTTTCATCAATGTCGTCTTTCCTGACATTTTCTATCGATTGATC
Organism: Octopus bimaculoides; assembly: GCF_046866305.1. Classification (NCBI taxonomy): domain Eukaryota; kingdom Metazoa; phylum Mollusca; class Cephalopoda; order Octopoda; family Octopodidae; genus Octopus; species Octopus bimaculoides. The sequence continues at coordinate 26,494,591 of NC_142934.1, forward strand.
CCCAGGGCTTTGCTCACCAACATATTGGTTCTCAGTTTTGATGTCATCACTTCTCCGAGTGGGAACATCATTTATTATGGCCGCTTCTTCAACTTCTTTCTTTGGAATGTTCTCGCTGTTAGATCTTGAAATATATTTGATGGATTCTTCGGTTTGTCTGATTCCTCTGTATTTAGCGTTGGTAATACCGTCTGCACCGCTAAACATCCTAAGGGAATCTTTATTGTCTTTCAGTGGCTTAACACCAAAATCCTGTTTATCTCTTTCTGGAGGCGGTTCTTCAGCACTATCTCTCCCATGTTTGCTCACACAAACTCCTTTCTCCTCCCTAGTTGAGATTTGTGTCTTTTCTTCTATTTTTATGGGTTGTTTTCCAGCTTTGGTAATTTCTTTCTGGAATAATTCCAATGACTTGGTAATATTACCAGAAGGAACAGTTTTTCTTGTTGCTGATAACGAAGGGGAGGTTGACAAAACAGTCTTTCTGCTTGAACTACTGATTTCATTGAATTTACTTAATTCTTCAACAGCTTTCGATTGGTTTGTTGTTCTCTGTATTTGATTTACTCTATTTGATAAATCTAGTGTTGGCCTTTCGCCAAAACTGCTTCCGTCGATATTCTTCGATTTTTGCACAATAATATCGGATCTTCTTTTTATTTCTTCGACATCATCGGTTTTTGTGAGAACTTGGCTGTAATCTGTTCTCTTGATCCATTCGGCACCATTGTCTGTTATGTAAGGAGTCTTAAAAGCTTGAGTCGCCGGAGCAGATGAGTTTGGTACATTATGTAATCGATGTGGTGAAACATTGCTTTTGCTGAAACTTATTTCAGAACGACTCGAAATGGTGTCTTCCGATTGGCGATGGATTTTGTCCTGACTTAAATGCTCAAAAGAGGTTTTAATTTGTGTAGCTGAAGAATAACCAAAGGCGGCTTTATTTTCTCCGCTACTGTCTTCTTTTATTTGTCCAAGGGTGTCTGGAGCGAGTTCTACGCTGTCATAGAACTCCAAATCTGTGTTATCTCCATCAGAACTTGTGGTGGCCTTATCTGTCGGTTCTTCGATATCAAAGAACTCATTGTCATCATCGTCGTCATCATCATCATCGTAATTGCTTTCAGTACTATATTGAAACACAGTTTTTGCTTTATCCTCTTTAATGCTATGATCCTCTTCATTTGTTTTCCCACTCGTTTCTTTAGTGTGCCAAGATATTTTCTCCTCGTTTTTGGTTTCATTTCGGACTTGGGTAACCTGTGACAGAATGACGCTTTCGTTACCGAGATTTATCTTCTCTTTACTGATCTGGCTTTCAACACCAGTGGCAGCTGTTTCTGGAACAGGGCGTTGGTGCATAGAAACAGATTTTGGGGAAGCAGTTCTTTGGTTGTGTAAGAGATTGTATCCCAACTGATGACTTTCTGAATTTGAATGTTTGTTAAATTCTCGCTTAGACGTTGTCAACTTTACAGAATTTTCTCCTGGGATGTTATTTAATCGAGAGTTTTCAGTACCAGACTGTTTTGCCGAAGGATAGACTTGGTTATTGTTCCTTGCATGGGAGAGATCTTGTGTTCTGGGGTCTTTCCTTTCTAAGAAGTTTGCAATCGTTTTATGCTGTTGAGAATCCTTAAATTTGTCCGGTTCCGTATACGACGGAATGTTATCGTTCAAATGGTCGGTTTTCAGATCTTCGATGTTTGAAAAGCTGGAGTCGGACAACTGTCCTAATGGTGACATGCCAACTATACTGCTTGCTACTACAACAACCGACCTGTTCTTGCTGGCTTTTGGTCCAGACAAGATTGGAAGAAACATTCTACCGTGTTTCTCTTCCAAAGATTTCCGTTCTTGTGAAGTTTTGTAGGATGTATCCTCCCCTTCTGTGTTGCCTTTATTATTTTTGGTTGTGGATTTGAGCTGAGAAGACGAACTTTTATTAGATCTGTTGGGAAAGGAGAAACCAAACAACCCACGGTTGACTTTACTGGTGTTCTTTGATTTAGAAGCAGAAACGTCTTCCGAAGTGGAAGCTGTTTGATCAAGATGTGTTTTTTGCGACGATGCTGAGAGTTCTTGACTCTTCTTAGAATGCAAATTAATTCCCATAAATGGTAATGATGTTCTGTTTGTCGCTTTCGAGTCTTTATTAATTTTCTCTGATGTCAAGCTGCGTCTCATGCTATTATCTGTGTTTACAGTACGGTCTTCCACAGAAGCTGTTTGATCAATATGTGTTTTCTGCGAAGACACTGAGAATTCTTGGCTCTTTTTAGAATGCAAATTAATTCCCATAAATGGTAATGATGTTCTGTTGGTCACCTTCGAGTCTTTATTAATTTTCTCCGATGTTAAGCTGCGTCTCATATTACTATCTTCATGTATATTCGTATTTGCCAAAACTGTGCGATCTTGCACTGTTCTGTCCACGATGTCAGTTGAACTTCCGGGAGACACGCCTAGTTGATGCGAATATGTCTTCCGTTGATTTTGAGCAGACACCGAAGTAACATCTCCATCAGGTTTATCATAAGGAGTAGCATTAGCAAAGTGGCCTAAAGTACTTTTCTTATCTTGGAAACCCATACTTCTCACCCTACGCATACCGGCTTTATGTCTATCATTTCCATAATTTGACAACGTTGATGACGATACCATACTGAGTCGATCTTCACTGGGGCCAGTTTGTGACAGAGTTGCGTTGCTTCCGTAATTGTTTCGACTGACGCTGGACGTGTAAGAAAAATTGCTCATGCTGTCGCGATCAAATTCGGAATCAGTGCTACAGTATGTCCTGTTGCTTTCTTCATCAGTTTGCCGGATATCGTCTACACCGCTGTCTCTGTCTCGTTTTTCATGTTTGTGAAAAAGGGAATAAAGACCCTTTTTGATTCTTTTACCTAAACTTTTGATGTTTTTCTTCTTCTTTTTCTGTTCGTCTGTATGGGAATCTCCAGCATTTTGCGAGGATGCCGTACTAAGCACAGAACTTTCCATATCATCAATATGACCACTATCCGCAGCCGACCAAGAACCTTCGTCGCTACTGAGTGCATAGTCATGCATACTGGCACGACTGTTACTATTTGAACGAGGCGATCGAATAGCGAAAGGAGATCTTCGGTAATCTGTGTTTATAATTGTTCTTTCAAAGGTATTTCGACCATCACCATACACAGGAAAACTAGTTTCTTTAATCAAACTCTTGATTGTTTTCATGTCTGAATGTGATCGGGGCAATGAGCTATGATGTTCCGGATATGTACAAGTTTCTGTGACTTTGCGCCGCGGTAGCGAACCAAATATAGTCCCCTTTTGTTCGCTAGATTTAACTTCTTCGAGAAATCGCGATGTTCTGTTTCCAAATATGCCACTCCTTATTTTCTGTCTATAATTAGTTGGAGACTGGGTAGATGGTATTTTACTCTCATCTATTTTATCCCTCCTAGTTCGTGGGAAGGTGCCAATAAACGGTAATCTTATCATATCATCTCTGGTATTCTCCATGCTAGCTGTTCGACCGACCTCAATGCGACTAGGAGCCGCCCTACTTTCTGCCCTATCCATATTTTACCTTTAAGATTTCCTGCCGTCACCTGTTTCTTGTGCTTTAAAGGGACGACCCGAACGTCATTGTTCGTTGACTGAAGAAAGAAAAAAATATGAACATAAATTCAATGACCTTTGGAAGTGACGGGGGAAGAGAAAAAGTTAAATTTCATTTTGTTCGCTATTAAGTTTATTAATGTTGTTATTTTACTAAATATATGTGGTTAATATTTGTGAAGTGTGTACCTGAGTGTTTCTTCATTTGTACATTTTAAAAACATTTTGGTGTTGCTTCTGTATAATTAATTAGTTTTACTTTGATGCTGTTTGTTATCTAAATATTTCTTTTTTTTTATGCTGTTTTGTTATATACTAGTCTATTTTTTCATGTGAGGGTTGAAGCCTAAATTTCTGAGTGTTTCTGTTGGAATACTTGGTTGAAAACTAGTAACTACTTAAATAAGAAAAACAGATTGTACTTGCAGTTCTGTTGATTATATTCTACAATTCTTTTACCGTTTTTCAGTCACTGGACCCTAGCGATTCTGGGACGCCGCTTTCAAATACAGAAGCGATTATATCCATCCCAGTATTCGACTGGTGTACTTAACCGACCTCGGAATAAATTAAAGGAGAAGTCGATTTGATCAAGATTTTAAATTCAAAACGGAAAGGGACCTAACCAAATGCCATTGCTCGACGAACGACCCCTAGTGATAACTTTGACAGGCGCACACCACTGTCGTCAGTTTTGGGACAGTTCTCAGCAGGTGCTGCACAGATTGTTTGTTCATCAATTGTTTTACAAGATTTGCTTTGTAAAGAAAATCCTGGACGCATGCAATGGGGAAACTGTCTTTATATCTTCCCATGTTTGGCAGAACCAAATTACTTTGCAACTATCACTTGCAAGCGAGTGAGGACCTGGTGGCCTGTATCATGCTTTAGTTAATTGCTTTAGGTGCTCGTTTAGTCGCGAGTAGACATAGACCCCCACTCGCTCTCGGATATCTTCTCTTGACCCAACGGAATATCGAGGATGTGACAGCAGAATATCAAGTTACACCAGCAGTCTTCTGGAACTCATTTTTAGCTGAGGAAACTGGAACAACGAGAAATGAAGTGCCTTGCTCAAGAACACAACATGCCGTCCAGGTCAGGAATCAAAACCATGACCTTACGATCATGCACCGAACACACTAATCACTAAACCACGCGCATTCACTGAACCAAATACCGTATCCTATTTTATCCGATGCTTTACCGATTCTGCCATCTACCAATAATAAAAATACTTTTTAATAATAGATCAATAGCGGAACGGTATTTTAAGTGAAAGCGAAAGATTATACAGGGTGTTAGCAGAAAAACCTGGCATGTTTTGCATTGCCATTAGTGTGGTGCTAGTAAAGTTAGACAGAAAGTAACATTGTCTTTATGTTGCTAATGTTTACTGCATTTTTTTATCGTTAAAATCATGGTTTGAACTGGTGCACATTGTGCGTTTTATGTCGAAACGTTTGTCATCCTCTAAAACGTTCGAAATATTTTTTCCGCCTCATGTAATCGAAAGACACTGGATTTTAAAATTGACATCAGTTTTTAAAATAGATTTCAAACTGCAGATTTTCGACAAAAATGCATGAACACATAACCACGCTTCACATTTCATTTCACATGTCATTTCGAATAGCTATTAATATATAAGTCAAGAATTGAAACCAAAAGCCACAGATTTCAGCTTATGTTAGTTTTGTCCCTGCTTTTATTTTTCCTACTTTCAAAATATATATTTTTTATTTCTGCAAAATAAAACATAGATCGATTTATATTATATAAACACTATTGATAAAGATGGCAACGGATAAGGTGACTTGCATCTTGCACATACACACAAACACATATATACATACACACGCAAACATAAATACACAGTAATATATATATATATATATATATATATATATATATATATATATATATATATAGCCATAAAAACAG